>NC_056726.1:692256304-692363804 GCF_019279795.1 Protopterus annectens | reverse complement strand
GAAATGGACAGCTATGTATGGGGTGAGATTTTTTTGGGGGAACAGATTGCCCTTTTTTCAGGTGAGAGTGGGATGTTGGAGCGGGGTAGTAGGAATATTTTGGGGAGGTAGATTGGGTAGGTTAAGAGACAAGACAAACAAGACACATACAGGGGTGATATATGACACATGTGGGGGTCAACACCTTGATGGGGAGGGGTGTTGGGAAATCGGAAGCCCATTAGCCCCCTAGTGGAAACAGTGGGACTGAGGTCCCCACCCATGGGCAGTCACCACTGCACCTTCATAGCCCTGACGGTGGCTTTGCTGTGGGCTGAATCACAGAGCCAGACTGATGCTCTAGTTGTGACACATGGCCCTTGAGCTGGTGTAGAAGATCACCAAGCTGCTGGTTGAGCTCTCTAAGCACCATGACCCCGACCTGGCAGTGAGTGACAGGTTCCTGCCCGTGTCCACTCTCAGACAGGCTAGCCCCATCCCTTGAGGCAGTTCCACCCAAAGGTGGTGTAGAACCAATGGACAGGGAGGTCCCGGGTTGGGTCCCAGACATGCTGGTGTCTGGTGCCACTGCCAGCTGAGGTGGGACGGGTGGGTCTACTGAGACCGGCCTTCCCAACCATGCTATAGTGTTTCAATTTTATCATCATATGTGGGTTATTAATAGTCAACACATTACAGGGTTAGATATAACAGCATGCATAGATATTCACATTAACCCAGACACCAGACATGGAACAGTTACATAGCAAACAGAACACATGCATATATGGGACCACAGTGGTAATAAGAACAGCATGCTAGTACATTGATGGCATCATGCCACCAATGTTAAAATATTTCATTATAGCACATGCATGAGAGCAATTAATATATTTATCAAACAATTGGACATTATCAGAACATAGTTGTCATTACATACCAGTTGGGGTGGGTATGTTGATTATTGTTGGAGATATGGTGGGAGGAGAAAGATGTCAATTAACAACTAGTATATTCTTGTAGTCCACATTACTCTCCTAGTCAGTGTTGTTATCTATAACTTGCAAGTTTTACTACACTACCCTGTAGCCTTAGTTTGAGCAGTAACATGGCTTTCGTCACCATTATACATGAACTGGTTTTACCTGCAGTATACACCTCTTACATGGTATACCTGTGGATGGAATATTTAACACTGTTTCTACACATACTCCCAGATTCTGGGTTGATGTTATGTACATAGCTATCCATGCCTTTCTGTACAGACTCTGGCCATGTGTTGGCCACAAGCAGATGAGTTGGGACATATCTAGATTATTGCCCTCTTCAACCTTTAGTGACCTGACACACACATATACATGCTTTCCTATGCAGTTATATTATGTAGCACAGTGTGGGTGACAGTGATCAGTGTTACGTTTTTATTCAGAGAAACTGCAACACTCACAATTCCCTACAATACCAGAGAGAGTGAACAGTACCAGTACAGGTTATTATGGTCTTTATTTCTCAGCACAGTGTTCGTATCCGACGTACCTGTGGGAGCAATGTTTGTTAGCACTACTTGATTGTTACCACACAAACTTCCAGATTACATATTAGTATTATGCACATACATCTCACTCTGTTACTGTACACACTCTGGTCACAGCCTGACAACATGGGGGTGTAGATAGGACATACTTGGCTTATTACTCTCCTAACAGTTCCGGGAGTTGCTACAGTGACAGGTTTGTTCTCACAGATGTTTGACAATCACTTGTATTCCCTGTTTGTTGGCTAAACATCTGGGATCATCCCACAGACTTACCAGGGGGACAGTCAGCAGATATGGACCCATATGCTGGACATTCTGGCCTCATCTGTACAGTTGTGGGGTATGATTCTGAATGTAACCTACTTCCACTCCTAGGATTCAGACCATGGCTGTGTCTGCTACAACGTAAACACACTGTCCATCACAGTTGTGTCTGCTATATAGATATTGCTGTATGGTTTACTATCAAAATGTCGATCGCCCATTGTCGACACCACTAACGCGAACTCCGAACAGCAACAGTTGGGATGTTGAACACCGATATTCTAAAATGCAAAATCTCGCCCCCCGTTGGACCCATTTTAGCAATTGTTTTGTGGTGTAGCGGTCGGAAATGTCGACGTTCGGTGTTTTAGTTCGATATCTTGAGGAATCGGCATTACAGCTTTCGCATAAAGGAGTCGACAGTATGTACATTCGACGATGGGCGATCGACATTTTGATAGTAAACCTTGCTGTATATCTCCCATCTGCTTTCTGCCTTATTAATCCCCTGTGCTTTTGCATTCTGACTTTGTATTACAACACTCTTATACAGATTTACTAGACAGTTATATGTTGTAGGACAGTGTGGGTCACAATAATGTGTAATACCTCATTATTCAGAGCAACTGTATCAGTTGCACTGCCATACAATACCAATGTAAACAGTACCAGTACTGGGTATCATTCTTGTATTTCTGGGCACAGTGTTGGTATCTGACAGATCTGTGGGAGAAATGTTTATTAGCACTACCTGAATGCTCACACACACAGTACTAGATTCCACATTACTATTATGCACATACATCTCACTCTGTTACTGTACACGCTCTGACCACAGCTTAACAAGCTGGGGTGTAGATGGGGCATACGTGGCTTCTTAGTATCATACGACATTGGGGAGTTGCTAGTGTGCCAGCTTTGTTCTCATAGATGTGTGTGATTCAGTTGTATTTCCTGTTTGTTGCCTATATGTGGGATCATCCCACTGATTCCCCAGGGGGAAAGGTTGATAAGCAACAGATATGGGCCACTTTGCTGAACATTCTCGACATATCTGTACAGTTGTGGGGTATGATTCTGTATGCAGAGTACTACCACTGGCAGGATTCGAACCATGGCTGTGTGTGTGCTAAAAAAGTAACAGTTCATATATCAGTTGCATGTGCTATTCGGGTTTTGTAGTCTGCATTTTCCATGTTTACTATCTATGTGTCTCTCAGTTGTACTAAATGGCCTCTGGGGATTACACCTGTCATATTCAGGCATTCCTACACATTCAATTTATGGTGCACAGTGTGGGTAACAGTGCTTAATACAACAGTACTATTACATGATTGCGAATCTACATTACCATATGATACCAGGGTATACACATGCAGTCCAGCAGTTGGACCTTTATTGTCAGGCTATTACACTTTTATTGACATACAAACGATATGAGACTCTTCCTGCCATATTCTCTAGTGTATGCAGTACTTGCCTTGAACAATATAGGTTTTATAGAAGTAATAAATTTACTGCTACTTTTAGTTTTATTTCCTATGACAGTAAATGCAAGAGTATTACTGACCTGCCTCACATTGCAACCTTGCCAGGTGACTGACATGGGCCTCCTGGTTCGTGGCCCGCTCCATTGCAGCTGTGGGGGATATACAAGGAATATTTAACCATACCTATCCAGGATATGCATGAGCTGGCAATTATTACAGACATAGTGGTGTGATACTTGCACACAAATGGAATGTCCCCTGCCGCTCTAGCCTCTTGGATCCACTCCTCCAAGAGGTCCCCCTTATGCCGCTACAGGCTGGCATAGTGATGCCTGACCTCCTCACCAGCTCGGGGTATGCCAGTGGCACTAGTGAGGTCACGGGCGAGATGGTCCCATGCCTCTGCCTTATATTGGGAGCCCTGATACTGGCCCTGCAGCAATCTCTGACCATGATATTTGACAAGGAGTCCTGCCATAACTTTGGACTCCTGGCTGCACCAGCACTGCACCAGGAAGCACACACCTTCTCCCCTTACTGCCATTGTGCCTGCAAGGGGAAGCTACAACCAGTTATGAGATGTATTCCAGCCTCTTGGGTTTAAGTAGAGCCGATTTCCCATACTTTTCCATGACTGGCCGGTTTTGAAAAGGCTAGGCTATGAGCAAACCTGCTTAACTAGGGTTGGCATTGTTTAAAGGGGTATAACACTGGGCACATTGAGTTAGCTGGCCTACACATTGCTTACACCTCCTAAGCTGGTCTGTGCAATGCTTAACATTGCTGACATTAGACTTTGCATTATAATTACTTTTTGGCATTGAGTTATTATTCATTACACCTTATATGTATGCCTGGTATCCATGATTCATGTGTACATACACTGTATGGGGTCGTTGTGCTTTATTGTGGACTTCGACACTCTATTACAATTACACCAGACTTCTGGCCTTACTGCTGTACTCCGGTTCAAGTATTTATGTTATGTAGTTGGTTAAGGCAGATATGTCTGTATACTGATTCCTTTTACAGGTTCAGTTTGGTTTTACTATGGTAAAGATTTGTTTGCTGTTACCTCATTTTTTTGTACTTCTGTGTTGGCTTGGTGGTTAACTACTGTGACTATGGTGTATACGGTCCTGGGTTTGAGACCTGCATGGCTGTTTATCTTGTTGCTGGGCAGAACAAGGGCCGTTAAATACAGAGTGATTAAAGCACTTTTGAGCATTTGTAAGCGGATTTGCATGAGGGTAAGCTCTGCTAACCTCCGGTTACATATGCTTACAGAGAGTTAGCTTGAAAATTGCTTAACCTGTGTGTGCATTGCTTACCCCTGCGCAAATGGGATTAATCTTGCTTACTAGTATTTAAATATGCATACTATTGCTTATTGGTGCTTAAACCTGCTTACTAGTGCTTTATTCATTATGACATTGACACCTCACATGTGCATTTACTGCAGTACTCCAGTTCATAAATATATGTTATTTAGTGGGTTATGCAACATAAATATTAGTCATAATGTGCTTTGCCATGAAAAATGGAATGTCCTACAGTGGGACTCGAACCAGGAATGCTTGCTCGTAAGGTGAATGCTCTGCCCACTACACTATTGCTATGCTGCTTCATTTGCATATATCTTCATTGTTATCCTCTTTCGCCATTTAAGCTGCATTAACCGTAGCTAAACGATGGGCCCCCTGGCACTTACAGTTAACTTTAATCAGATTTTAAAATAAAAAATAAAGGGTTTGTTCATTTTATTGGTGATTACTTGCTGTTGTACATGAGGGGGAAAGTTGGTGGGGATATGCGGACACCTATGAGCAGTCTCGCTCATTTCTTACCCCTTTCTGCTGTTCTTCATTGCGGGGGCATGTATAGTCTGGGAGCTCTGCTCTCAGCCATGCCCCCTGCACTCTTAAATGCTCCATGTAAAATTAGGAGCTCAGGCAACACGTCTCATTACTGGGCATAGCGCTCTGTTGTCCTGCTCCTAAACGGCTGCCTCCACGCAGGACTAAGCTAGTCCTGCACGGAGGAATAGTAAATCTGGGGGCATGTTTTGGCACTCTGGGATGTCCTTATATAAAACAGAACAGCCCCAATTCATCTGTCAAGTGAGTTCTGTACAAAATGATGGATGACCTGAAAAAAGGCCATTCTGGAAAAATTAGTACCTATTTGGGGATCTGAAAATGCAAACGAATTTTGGGAAATTTGCTTGAATGTGAGCTCAGGTATAGAATTTATAAATATCTAAAGAGGGCAAGTTTCAGAAGTGCCCCTTCATCACTGATTATATGTATTTTAACTTTGTAGATACGTATAAAGTCAAAAAATGCTTTTGGCACAATCTACAAAGGGATTAGAACTTCCTGGGTCATTTATATCAAAGACAGAGGAGAAGTGGGCATGTTCATAAATTACAGAGGAACTAAAGGTTCAAGGTCAGAGGTTGTATTCAGTTAAGTTTAAGATTTTTTGAAAGTTGGCAAGAAGGTCTTTGTGATGGAGGGAAAACCTTGGCCCTACTAAAGAAGCAAACATTAGCATTCTTGAGTTAATGATGGGAGAACATAGAAATATTTATAGAAGATATTTAACAAGTGGCATGGAAAGGTGATGATCCTTCTCTGAAAGTGGTGAAAGCAGATGATTTTCATTCTTATCTGGTGGCCGTCCATATAAAATCATACATAGAAATGTTAATCAGTCTGGCTAATATCTACATAGAGGTGTTATGAGGGGTCTACTTCAGTTGACCGAAATACTATTTTCCCGAAACCCATATAACCAAGACAAAAAGGTCGACAGCACGAGAACACCGACATCCCGGAACACCGACTTACCACTCCAGATAAGTAAATGGTTGGCCATCCTTAAAAACAAATTAAACTGAAAGCAAACCCATCAATGTGGGGAGCTTCACCCCCACACCCACAGCCCCTCACACCCCCTTAACTGAATATATAACTCTGAGATCGTATTACCACAGGGTAAGGGGCAAAGTTGGACAGGATGGCTAAATGTTTACTTAGCTGGAGTAGTGAGCTGGTGTTCTGGGACATTGGTGTTCCCATGCTGTCTGCCTTTTAGTCTTGGTTAACTGAATTTCGGGTAAGGGGTATTTCAGTCTATTGAAGTAGACCCAGTAAGAGAAGGAATTTCTGAAAGTATCTAATTTGGACAAGACCTTCTACTAGATTTTATAGCTGTCATAGTGCTTTACTGCTGTATCACATATTTCGCAAAAAATGAATTTTTGTGCATGCCAAGCCTGGGCAGGAATCTGAACTGTACTGCTTCAACAACTGTCAGTTTATTGCTTGTTGTTTAGATAACTTAAGTAGAGAGCACCGCAATGTGGCATAATGTGTTTTTTCAGACTGAGAGACTATAACCAAAACTGAGACTGATGTTCGACTACTTCAAGTGGATATGTTTTCTTTATTTGTGTGAATATTTTTATTTTGTGTCCATTAATAATAGGTTTTGTGCCTTGCAAGATAAGAAAGCCAGCAAATGAACTGCAAATTGCATTTTTTTTTTTTTTGTTTTTGTGGCATTGCTAGAGTTCCTGTGACTGCAGATTTAAGGAACTCTACAAATACACTCTGCTTTTTTATGCTGGCACTACCACTTTGTTTGGATGTGTAGGGAATAAATGGTATTCTGCAGAAACATGATTAGACAATGGTACATGGTCATTGGGTGCAGAGTTAGTTTGTTGTGTGGAATGTCCCCCTTCTATTTTAATTCACAAGGAATTGTGTCACTCTTGGGGCATGATTAAGACTAGACTAAGAAATTAATTTGAGGTGAACCAGATCTAATTAACTGTGTTCCTGTTTTTAATGAAGTGTTATTATTTTAATAATAGTGTATTTATATTGTAAGCAAAACAGCAAAAATCAACTTTATTGGATCTCACCACAAGAATGCCTTTAAAACTGTGGCTGGACGGGTGGGCTGGGGAGTTACAATCATAACTGCTAATGGCATGTTCCTCCACGGATATATCATACTTAGGATTTGGGATGTATGATTAGACCTTACAAACTTTATGATATGGAGAGAAGTAAATATGTGTGGCTGGTAGGCTCAGGATTTTTGTTGGGTTTGGGGCTGCAGTAGTCTAATATGTTTCAAATAAGAGAATGATTCATGTTTACCATATTCTTTCCACTATGATACATCAGTCATAACAAAATGGCAAAGAAGAGAAAAGCAGGAAAGAACAAGAGAGGATGCACATGATAAAAAACTGGAAAAAAAGAATGAAAAAGAAAATGAAAAGAAATGTCAGGAAATGGGAAAGAGAAAAGATACCCCATCTGTTTGTATTTTCTTTTCTTTTTTTTTTTTTTTTTTGCTTTCATTGCACGAGAGGGATCTCTGATCCTACAGGTTAAAAAGTCAATGAAGCTATGGAAGATATGGGTATGGATGATTGGGGAGCCCAGACTGATGTCCCTGCCATAAAGATTAGACTGCTGTCCAATAACAGGGGTCTTCTGTATGTCATTGGAGGTAAGGACTTTTTTCAGCTTCTCATAGCTACTAAAATCTGCTTCTGATATAAAGATTCATACCCTCATTTTTAATATACTATGCAATTTTTAACTGCAAAATCTTCAGGGGGTAAGATTCTTGCCATAGCATTTTGTATAAATGTCAAACATAGTTGGAATTAGAATCTGAGAATGGGAGACTTTCTGCCGAGATTTTTGGGCCAAAAATATATATAATCAATTTCATGGAATGTTATGGTTTCTCCATGACAGCAAGGAAAGTCTGCATTATGACATATTTGAATAGTCAGGTGATACAGATATATTTAACACAAGAGACTAGACTGAATTTACTTAGGGTTGCCAACCATCTAGAATTCTTCTGGACTGTCCAGAATTAAGGGACACTGTCCGGAAGAACAGAAAATGCCTGTGTTGTCTGGAAAAAATGGTGCAATGTGCACATTTTCGTTTAGTTTAAAAAAAAAAATACATTTTTTTTTTCTTTTTAGGGGCGTTCTTCTTTAAGAACACCCTTTGCGTCCGGGTGCAGATGACGAAAACAGTGCCTTTGCAAGTGTTTACGTCTGTCTACTCACCTTCTTCCGTGTGCTCGGAATTTGAATTATAAAGAAGACAGACTGTATGCTGAAAAGCCCCAGGCAAAGCACGAGTCCGGCTGGTGTTTGCTCTTTGTTTTCTCTAATCCAACACTGCGGCACATGTAAGTTTCGTTTTTTTTTTTTTTTTTTTTTCCCACAGCTCATACTGTGTTGTATTTTAATGGGGCAGGGTGCTGCAGTCCTGAGAGTATGTCCTCCTATGATGCCTAATAGTAACTATGAACCTGTTTTCAGTTTGCCCTCCATTTTCTATTGCAATATTACTGGCAGCTTACCATTTTTTAACGTAACATAGGCAATCAATTCTTCAAGGGCAGCATGCATTGATTTGTAGATGAAACACTGAAATATAAAATTGTTTGCTAGCAGCAACTTTTTATTAGTTGCAGATCTTCGTTTAATGTGAAATTTGCATGATGTTTTACTTCTGCATTCTGCAGAGATTGTGCATATTGACAGATATTGGTGGATTTTAATGACATAAGTATGAGTGGCCATTTATGGTTGAAATGTTCTGAATTGGGCAGTTTTGTCATTATTGGTTCGTCTGTTTTGTTTCAATGCTTACTGGCAAAATGTTTACAACTATAAATTTAACACACAGTCTAACAAGTGGTGCTGTTACTGTCATCACATTATCACTGTCAAAAATAATAAGGCTTGTTGAGGGCAATGTATTTGTGTGTGTGTCTAAAAGCTGCAGGTTGAACGTTAGCCATATGTTTTTCATTCACTTATCAACGAGAAATCAGAAGTGTATAGAAATGTATCTACCATTTTTGAGAGGTAGTTGGTATATGAAAAGAGCACCTATAGCATTACTTCCGCCTGATTACTGATGAGGCTTGTTGAGCAGCAGTGTCTGTCAAAGAGCAGTATGGCTATCATTTATATGAAGACTTCACTGTCACATCTCATCTGATGATGTGCCCTCTCTAAAGGGGCATGCATAGTCATCTGGGACAATATGTATGTGGGTGTTTTGTACTCAAGTACCCTATAGGAACTCTCTGGATTTTTAGTGTGATTTGGTTTAAGGGAACTAACATATGGCCATTTTCATATGGTTAACATATCCAACATTTTAGAGGACTGTGTTGCCACAGCCTGGCAATATATGCTATTTAAGTATATCAGTAATATGCCAGTTTTGTTTCATTAGAGATTCTACATGAGCATGAGCGTACCAGTCTTAAAGTTGTGATGGCTGCTAATTCATGTCTGCTAGCTGTTATTATGTATTAAAATTTAATACAATCATGAAGGTGAATCAAAGAACTTTTGCTTGGCTTTAAAAATGTGTGCATGGGGCCTATGATTTGAAAAAACCCAAAGGTAAACTTAATTCACCACTGGCTAGATGCATTTTCTTTGAATGTAGGTTTCAATGTTGTTTCAGTGAATGTGAGCTTTAAAGGCAAAGAAGTATTAAAGCTTTGTCTGTTTATGAGAGACTGTATTACTTGTATAGCAAATGGCTATTAGTGTTTGTGCTGTAAAATTCGAAATAAAAGTTTTACATTAAATTCAAGTATCTGTAATCATTGTAGAAGTAAAGCCGAAAACAGTATGCACAGAGTTTTGAACAGTATTTATAGCAACTGGGGAGAAATGGAGAGATAGCCAAGGAATGGGACACCAGAATGGCTGTGTATGTGTGTGTGTGTGTGTGTGTGTGTGTGTGTGTGTGTGTGTGTGTGTGTGTGTGGGGGGTACTGCATGCATGGGGGGTGCATGTGGGGGGGGGGGGTACCGCATTTTGCTTTCATGTACATGTCCAGAATTTTTGACATGAAAAGTTGGCAACCCTAAATTTACTAGAGACAACAACACTTATAAGAGGCTGGAATTAAGTGATGTCTGGTTCTTCAATGTTTGAAGAAGGACAAACATATGTTTTGGGGGTAGTCATTTTGATCAGGAGAGAGTCTTTTGAGATGGAATCACTAAACTAGTTTAAATAAACTATTTCAGACCACTGATTGTTGTCGGTGCACCTTGGAGTTCTTGTCAGATAGTTATTAATGAATCACGTTGTGCAGAACAGCATAAGCAGTGCAGCTTTTTTCCACATTAGGTTAATTTGACTTTAGTGGTCAGAATGAATATATTTTTTTTATTTGTACTAGAACCAGAACTTTACTGGAAATTTAAAATGTGAATGTTGCAATGCAAATGTGAATCATGGGTGATAAACAAGATAACTGTGATCTGTGTCACCTGCAATAGTAATAGCGCTGACTATAGTAAAATGACACTTTTATGTGCATAATGTTACTAACAGTTCCTGTGCAAAGTATGAGGCAGTACAATTAGTAACAAAACGCTTTGGGAAACATGAAGAGCTCAGCAGCCCAGATTTAAAAATGTGTATGAGCATGGTTTCATTGGAATAATAGGTTTCATTACCCCAAGTTTACATTGTACTGATATATACTGTGTAGAACATCACCACTTGTAATCTCTGTATGGCCCCTTTCTCAATATGTCTTTTAACATTAATGCATCATGATGTAAATGGAAAAAAATTCAAAAAAGTAAAAAATTCTAAAATGTTTAATTTCACTTTGCACAGCAGGTGGCATGGAGCACTGATATCATGCATGAATGGCTATAAAGAAGTACCTCTTCCCATTTTATGGCAGAAACTTATAAAACAGGACAAAAGAAAATTGTGTTAACATGGGAATATTGTTGTCTAAATGTAAATGTCAGAAGTACAAAGTTTATACATGTCTTCACTTTCTGTGCCTTGCCAAGTCAATATTGAGGTGGCAAACACGGTTTACAATCAATATGTCAATTGCACATTGACGACACAACTAATGTGAACTCTAAACAGCGATGGTTGAAAATGTCGAACACCAGTATTCTGAACCGCACAATCTTGCCCCCTTTTTGACCCATGTTAGCACTTCTTTGTAGGTGTGGAGTGATTAGTAATGTTGACTTTCTGTGTTTTTCTGACATTCTGAGAAATTGGCATTATGGATTTCTTGTAATGGAGTCGACAAAATGCACATTCTCCGATGGGTGATCAACATTTTGATAGTAAACCAATAAACACTGTTAATAATACCACTGTTTCTGTTAATGCCATAGGCACAGGGTTCAGCTATCAAGAGGGTGATCTCTCCATGAAATTAGGGACCACTATTGTCAACATTTTACTTGTATAAGAACACAAACTTGAAAAATCATCACAGTGGTTTTTGATTTATTTATTTTTTTTAACTTCAACCTCTGCGCAATCCTTGGCATTGTACATCAAGGTTTGCTAGCAATGGTTATCACTGAATGAAAGTTCACTTTCCAAGGCAAAAACAAAAAAGGTTTATTTTACATGTCCAAAGAAATAGTCATCAGTCGTGTAAATGAGATTGGTGGCAGCATGCCTTATTTTGCACTCTGAGCAGTAATGAGTGCAGATAATGCACCTGTCTTGAAAATTTTCAGTGGCTCAAAATGCTAATGCCATAAATTCTAAAGAGCAGCGCAAGCAGAGTAGGATTTGAATCCACATTACAGATAAATTCAGTTTTTGGGGTACTTGAATTTAAATGATACTTGCAATTTAAAAGATGAATGTTGTGACATGAATGTTATAATGGATGCTAAACAAGTTAATGTAATGGACTGTCGTATTCAGACCACTGACCATAGTAAAATTAAAGTGCACCTGGATCTGCATGATGCTGCAAATAGTTCTTGTGCAAAAGTATCAGGCAATACAATTTGTAACATGAGGGGTTACTGAAAAATGAAGAGGTCAGCCACACAGATAGAAACATATGCAGAAACACATCTTTCATGGAAGTAATATATTGTACTGAGGTATGCTGTGCAGAATATCACATCCTGTAAACTCTGTATGGCTCCATCCTTCAATATGTGTAACAACATTGAATCATCATTTGTGTAATAAAAATAAAATATTATCACACAAAGTCAATATCTATTTTTTCCTTTGAGAGACAGTTGGCCTGGAACACTTCAGTATACATGAATGACTGTAAAGAAATAGCACTTAATGTCCTGTGGCAATATCTAAAAAATGTATGCACTCACTAAGACTTTGATAACGGTCTTGTGAATATACTTGGCTTCAGTAAGTGTCTGTTACTATTACATACATTACCAATATCAATGCAACAGGAGTTCATATATGTCTCAAATTATTAATCTGATAAAAACTACATCAAAATGCAACAGTTACAGGGTTGCCAAAATTAGGTCCATCTACAGTCATATTCAAGATCACAGACCTGAACTTACACACTGAGAATATCAGTTCTCCTGTGC
The DNA here is from genome assembly GCF_019279795.1 of Protopterus annectens. Classification (NCBI taxonomy): domain Eukaryota; kingdom Metazoa; phylum Chordata; order Ceratodontiformes; family Protopteridae; genus Protopterus; species Protopterus annectens. The sequence goes on along the minus strand of NC_056726.1, from coordinate 692,351,095 downwards.
CATTAACAGTTGATACACAGAATAAAGAATTTCAGGTTCTATTTTTTTCATGGGTTCAGTTCCTAGGTGCTATCACAAAAAGTTTTTTTAAATTGATGTGCCACCAAGACATTATGTACTACTTAATGTAAGTTAGCACAGGGACAACACTGAATGATAACATCATTGAGATTGCCATGTCATATTTGTCTGTGACAATCTTCTATTTAGGACTGCCATCAACAGTCCAAGAAAACATGTCCCCAGGTGCCAATATACAATTTGAAATGTGACTGAGATATCAACATTAACAAGCACTGGATTGAGTCAATTTTGAACATTTGTAAATACTCTGATCAGCACATATGTCAAAGTCATACTGTCACATTTCACTCCTAAAGTGGACATCAAATAAATCATGCCCACATTTCATTCCATTCCATTTCTGGGCTTTATATCACACAACTGCAGTTGCCTAACCTATGTGTTATAGTGCAAAAACTGATACATATGAGCTCTGAGTTGGGTGCCAATTCCCTTCCATTTTTCCTGTTATTTTTAGAATAAATAGCAGATAATGGTGAGGGTAGTGCTCAATTTAGAGCACTAAGGTGGTGTCAGGAGGAGACCAAGATCTTTGTTGGACTCCTCATTAAACATTGCAGCTACCGTCTGCTGCAGAGTGGACCATACTGGGTCACAATTCAAGGCTGAGGCGTCAAATAACTTGGCTAAGGCTTTCACTAGTACAACTGGCATCATGCATACTGGCTAACAATGCTGTCACCATTACAGGAACATAAAAAAGTACAAGCAGTGCCCCCTTAGCCAATGGGAGGGCTATTTTATGAACTATGACCCAACTAAGTTAAGTAAGTGTAGGGGGGATTACCAGAAGATACAATACCATGACTTTCCTACACAACAAAGTATTCATTTTTTTTCTGTTCTGTATAAGTAGGTTCATAGGTTCGTAGGTTCATACTAGGCTATCTGCCCTAGGGCATTTACAAGCCTAGCCAGAGTGTGTTTGGCTTTCACCACCCCTTGGAATGAGTTTACTGTGCCCTTATTAAGGTTAGTTTACTGTGCTTCTGTCTAGCAGTGAAACAGAAGTGACCCCCGGGGTAAACCTATGATCTCCCATCCACTCGTCAAGATTCCTCTTGAAGAGAGTCAGTGAGGGGCTCTGTCTAACATGGACTGGGATTCTATTCCAGAGTGAAGGGAGCCTCTGGGTTATGAATCTGTCCCTCCAGCATGTCCTATTTATTTCTGTGCTGAGGTTCAATTCTCTTGATCGAATAGCTCTAAGGGATTTGGATTTTCTGAGATGGAACATGTCCATTAATTCCAGGTTGGACATGGCTTTGTACGTCAGGCATAGATCGCCTCTGAGGAGGCGGTATGCAACTGAGTAGAGCTGGAGTTTCTTTAGCCGAGCAGCATATGGCATCTGTTTGAGTCCCTTGATCCTCTTTGTGAGGTACTTTTGGGGTCTTTCTAGTTGCTGCAGGTGTCGGGTAAGGTACATCCCAAATGGAGCATTGTACTCAATTATGGGCCTGATGAGGGAAGAGTAAAGGGGCACAATGACCTCCCTTGATCTAGATGTGTATCCTTTCATGATAAGGTGGGCTATATAGAAGGTCTTTCTAACCACTTTGGCAATGTGATTGTCAAAGGAGAGGTTACTATCAACTTGGGTCCCTAGGTCCCTAATTACATCTTGCGTACTTAATGGATTACCACCTATGTGGTAATTTGTGGGCACTTTGTTTTTCCCAAAGGGTATGACTATACACTTTTTGGCATTTAGTTTAAGGCCATGGCTCTGGCACCAGTTATCCATTTCTATGAGACCCTTTTGAAGGATGCTTGTGTCAGTTGAAGAGTCAATTACAGGTTCATAGGTTGATACTAGGCTAACTGCCCTAGGGCATTTATAAGCCTAGCCAGAGTGTGTTTGGCTTTCGCCACCCTTTTAGATTAGTTGACTGTGCTTCTGTATAGTAGGTCACAGAAGATAGCCCTTTTAAGGTTAGTTTACTGTGCCTCTGTTTAGTAGGGACACAGAAGAGATCCCAGGGGTAAACCTATGATCTCCCATCCACTCGTCAAGATTTCTCTTGAAGAGGGTCATTGAGGGTCTCTGCCTAACATGGATTGGGATTTTGTTCCAGAGTGAGGGGAGCCTCTGGGATATGAATCTGTCCCTCCAGCATGTCCTATTTATTTCTGTGTTGAGGTTTAAGTCCCTGGAGTGTGTAGCTCTAAGGGATTTGGATTTCCTGAGGTGGAGCATGTCCATTAATTCTGGTTTGGACATGGCTTTATACGTCAGGCACAGATCGCCTCTGAGTAGGCGGTAAGCAACTGAGTAGAGCTGGAGTTTCTTTAGCCTAACTGCATAGGGCATCTGTTTGAGTCCCTTGATCCTCTTGGTGAGGTACTTTTGGGGTCTTTCAAGTTGCTGCAGGTGTCGGGTAAGGTACATCCCAAATGGGGCATTGTATTCAATTATGGGCCTGATGAGTGATGAGTAGAGGGGCACAATGACCTCTCTTGATCTAGATGTGAACCCTTTGTGATAAGGTGGGCTATATAGAAGGTCTTTCTAACCACTTTGGCAACGTGATTGTCAAAGGAGAGATTGCTATCTACTTGGGTCCCCAAATCCCTAATTACTTCTTCCGTACTTAATGGATTACCACCTATGTGGTAATTTGTGGGCACTTTGTTTTTCCCAAAGGGGATGACTATGCACTTTTTGGCATGTAGCTTTAGGCCATGGCTCTGGCACCAGTTATCTGTCTCTGTGAGACCCTTTTGGAGGATGCTTGTGTCAGTCGGCGAGTTAATTATGGCACCCAGTTTGCAGTCATCTGCAAACTTGGTCAGCCATGGTCCTCCCATGTTAGCCTGTACCTCAGAGAAATATATACCGAACAAGAGAGGTCCCAGGACTGAGCCTTGTGGGACACCACTTGTAACTGGTTTAGAGTCTGACATGGCACCTGCAATTTTGACCATGTGGGTTCTATCCCTGAGCCAGTTTGCAACCCATCTTGTGACATAGGGGTTGATATTTAAGCTGTTGAGCTTACTTATGACGCCCAAGTGGGGTATTGTGTTGTAGGCTTTTGCGAGGTCCAGGTAGGCTGTGTGGACTACCTTCCCTTCATTTATGGCCTTGGTGACTGTTTCAAAGAAGTCTGCCAGGTTCAAGAGGCAAGATCTGCCCATAACAAAGCCGAATTGGGTAGGATTCAGTGTTTGGAAGTTCCCAATGTCTTTGTTTATGAGCTCCATGATGATACACTCCATAGCTTTGCAGACCAGGCTAGTCAGGCTTATACGGCAATAGTTTCCGGGGTCCGTTGTGGCACCACCTTTGTGGAGTGGGACCACTGTTGCTGTATGCCATTCCTTGGGTACATATCCTGAACAGTGACTTTATGTGAGGGCTCAGTTCTTCTTGGAGCTCATGTAAGACGCAGCCCGAGACACCGTCCGGTCCCATTGATGCTGTGTTTTTTGCTTTGGAGAGGGCAGCTCTCACCTGTGCAACTGTGATGTCATGGAGGCTACACTCTGTTGGGATAGACATTTGCTCTTTTGGGAGGGAAGTGGGGGGGAGTTTGCACTGAACCTGTCTGCCAGGATGTTGGCAATGTCTGTGGGTTCAGTGTATTTTTTGTCATTTTGCACTAACTCAGAGCATATCTGGGAGTTGCCACCCAGGTTTCTAACATAACTAAAGAAAGCCTTATGATTATCTTTAGTGTCTTGTGCAATTTTTCTCTCAAAGCTGGCCTTGGATGATTTTATGCGTGATCATAGTTTTTTGCTAGTACTGATCAGAGATGCCTTCCCTTTTAGGGATTTTGCTCTATCATGTAGTAGCTTCCTCCTTCTGTTGTATAGCTTATTTATGGCTGGGGTCTACCAGACAGGACGCCTGCCTTTGGGGGAATGGGTCTTGGTTTTATTTGGGATTGCATGATCCATGCATTCCTGAAGGTGCCCATAGAATGCGTTTATAAAGGATTCAGCAGATTGGGCTGTATTTTCCAGTGCCCCGGGGGCCTTGAAGGATTCCACTTCAGTTTTAAGAAGTGTGAAGTTTGCTTTTGAGAAGTTCTTCACTGTGGTCTTCTGTGCTGGGGTGGGGGCGGGATGTGGATTTCCAGTGAGATTAATTTATGGTCTGATCTTACCAATGAGGGGTATACTTCTGGTATGGAACATTGTGTCCCCATGTTTGTGATGATCAGGTCTAGTATGTTTTCCCCTCTTGTGGGAGTGGTGACTAGTTGTTCCATAGCATTTGAGTTTATGAATTCTAGGAACCTTTGGGCTAGGGTGTTGGGGCTTGAGTAATGCTCCCAGTCGATGTTTGGGTAGTTGAAGTCCCCCATTATGATGGTGTTTGGAGAGACCTTCATATTCTCCAGTGTCTTCGGGAAGGCCGAGTGGGGTTCCTGAGTTTGAGAGGGTGGTCTGTAGCATGCTACAAACTGGAAAGCAGTTTTGCCCACTGTTAGTCGCACATGGATGGTCTCCGATGGTTCTTGCAATGCCACTAACCTGGAGGTATGGGTATCCTTGGTGAAAATGGATACTCCCCTCCTTTTGTGGTTCGGTCACCATTTGGGGCCGAAAAGCATGATATGAGGTATAACCTGGTAGTGCTGGGGTGCTCTCGAGAGCCTTGAACCAGGTTTCTGTCACTGCACAGTCATCAATGTTCTCCATACTGAGGAGAGCTTTGAGACCGTGCATCTTGAGGTTTAGACTTCTGGCATTGAGCAGCATTGCCCTTAGTTTCTTTCTACTTGAGTTGTCTAAGGAGGTGGGTTTGTCTTTTGAACCTTGCCAAAAAAAGGCACTATGGGGGTGGCAAGAGCCTTTGCCAATATCCGAAAGCCCAGGGGTGACAGGTGCAAGCTGTCCCTTGCGAAGCAGCATGGCTTGTCGAGCATGTCATCCCAGGCAGACAGACACTGGATCCACTTTGAATGACACCAATACTTAAGCCAATTATTGAAATTGATCATTTTGTCTTTATACTGTGGTATCATTCTTGGTGAGGGTAAGATGCTGCTCAAGGTCAGTGTCATACCGGCCTGGGCTACATAATCAGAGAGCTCCTCTATGTCTCTTTTCATGTAGTCAAGGGAGGTACGTCTCAGGTCATTCACACCAGCATGGGCAATGACATATTTGTACCTGCTTTGGAGTGACCTAAGTGCTTGTGTTATGTGGCGGATTCTAGCACCCGACAGGCAGCTCACTGTGACCCTTTCCTTGTTCAGCCTGGTGAGCGGGACATCAGTGTGTCTGACTATAGAGTCACCTTATACAAGTGTATCAGGTATGTTGTTAAGCCTTAAGGGCTGTGACTGTTTGACATACTGACTTTGTGAACTATGTGTTGCATGTGTTTTGTTTTGGGGTAGTGGTTGCTTGGATGTCTGCTTTGGAGGTCTCTGCTGCTTTGGCAGATTTTTATTTAGAGCCTCCGAGTATGTTTTTGTGTGTTTATGTGTTTGGTTTGCAGTTGTGGTAGGTCTATGTGAGACTGGATTTGTGGTGTGTGTGGTTACCTTCTCCTCCTGACTGGTTACGCCAGTACTGAGTCGAGAGAGCTCAGCCTCCAGTTTGGCTATATGGTTGCATCTCTCACATATATCTCACATATATTTGTACTTGTTGGAAGGACGAGAGGGTTGTCTGTGTACATGAGGCAGTTGTAACATTGCCTCAAGATTCCCAGATTCACCAGCTGGACTGGAGAGGAAGCCAGCAACTGACTTCTGTGGAGATAGAAGGAAATAGTGGCATGCATCAGGAAAGACTACACCACCTCAGAAATGTACTGGTTAAGTATGTCTTAGGTATGACTAATAGCCATTTCGTAAGAGCTCTGACATATAAATCATATTATCATCAGAACTGTAGACATTATTCCATAATTGATTGACACAGTCATAAATAAGTAAGCATATTCTGCTTATACCAAAGGTACATACATGCTCAAATAACTCTTGAAACATTGCGTTAGCTAATTGTACAGTCACTATAGCTGTGTGTGGGTTTAATCCAAGCAGCAGCAATTAATCTGCATTACCAATAACTGTATTATTCTGTAAACTGGAATAACATTGTAATTATTTCACATGGACATTTTATGAGTCGGAATGCATAAAGCATATATTCAAGAGTCATACAACTCTATGCATAATGTGTACAATACTGATGAGATTATGTGTAGTTTAAAGAAATTATGTGTAGTTTATCACACATGTATGGCTTTACATTAATCTGTGGATGTGACAAACCTTAAATATTTATGTGGCAATATGGATGGATATATTAAAACACATGTAATTTATAATAGTGTTATAGTTTTCTGTGTTGTCCCCCCACCCCCACTCTTTCTGTCATTTTTTGAGGACATTTAGTCTATAATCCCTGCTGCAACATGAACAGCCACCAGCTTGGAGAACTAGACCAGCCACAAAGGCTTGGACTGCCACCCCTTTACAAGATGCTGTGGTATCACCACCACCACAGGCAGCATAAGCAGCACAGGCACCCAGCACTTCTGGGTCACAGCCTGTCAGCACTGACTTCACACCTTCTGCATTACCTACTCCATCTGTATCAAGTAGATCTGCCATAGTGGCCGGTGCACTGATATCCACCAGATGTACTGCCAGTGAAGGTGGCAACTATGTCACCCATCAGGAATTGGCAGAACAGGTAGAGGGCAAAATGGAAAGTGGCCTCAGTGCCTGCATCAGCACAATAGAAATCATCCTGCATCAAATAGCCAAATCAATGTCCCATTTAGCACTGTCAAATGTGTCTGTTACAGGAGACAGTTATGATAATTTAGAGTGTGAAGAGTAGATTCTCATTGTACTCATGTTTGATGATGATGTCTCTCTGAAGTCCCATACCTATCCACAGTCATGGGGTCCAGTAACATTTGTGTCCATCGCCATCCCAGTCTGCCATTGTATGTCTAGTATGTCTGCAACTGCTACCTAACCTACCCTATCTAGCTGTTTTATTCGTAAATACTCTCTACAACATTCTTATCCAAAAAAGTAAAAATAAAAAGGGTACCTATCCCACAGAAAAATGGTCCCCATACATAACTCTCCACTTCACATGTGTGTGTGTGTGTGTGTGTGTGTGTGTGTGTGTGTGTGTGTGTGTGTGTGTGTGTGTGTGTGTGTGTATGACACACTTTATTTGGTGAAATTGGCCACACAACACTATTGATTTGTTGTTACACACCCTTGATGTGATGACGATACAAATTCCTGAAATTCTAAGTAGAAATACATTGTTACCTTTTGAAGAAGTAGATATCTATGGTGCACTCCCACCATCTTTCATATTCCTTTATTCTTCTCCAGTGTCCTGTGCTCTACTTTGCTCCTCATTTCTGCCTCTTAACAAACCCTTTTAACACCTTTAATCTGGTTAAAAATAAAGTCACATACCACACGCATGGCCAGAAATGTCCCATAAATCAAACTGTCCATTTTTCTCCTCAACATTTGTGCAACATTTGGCATCCTGCAACAGTGGTAACTGATGGTAAATTATGTTTTACATCCTATGGCAAAACCTGTTATGTTTTCATACATGTTGCTCCTTTCTCTACTGTGCTTAGCCCCACTGTGTGACAGAAAGCAAGACTGATAGCACTATGAGGAGACAGTTATTCATATATGTATAACAGCTTCCAATATTTAATGTACACCATATGGAACATTTCAATTCTCACTACTGTTATGGATTCTCATTCACACATAGTTCCTTTCTTCATACTTTTCCAATGTCCATCCACATGTGTGATTTTTACTGCTAAAATGTGACTTGCTTTGTGGTGTGATCATATCATTTTCTGGTCTAGAAAATGTTGGTAAAGATTGACAGGTGTTTGAATTCAGTGGTATGTCAAACATTCATTAAGGTTTTTCTTTCTAATATCATGTTCTCTTATAAAGTTCTGCATAGATGTTAGTCTAATGCAAGTATCCTGCCTATCCCTTTATTTAGTATACCAGTATCCCACTCTGCCTTTCCCTTTCTACCTGTAAGTGCAAGACATCTTGATAAAACCAAAAGTGATGGGTAGATAAAGGCTCAAAAATAGAGACACTTAGGATGTTGCTATAATAAATGATTTAGCATTAGCGTGCATTTTCTGAGGGATATGAAGTCTGACACACATGTATTTTATTATGCAATGGTTTCACTAGTCAGTGATTTACTAGAAAAATACAAATGATATGAGGAAAATTACATTATCTTTATTTAAACATATACATTCTTCAAATGTGTGGACAGTGGAAATGCATGCTTTGCAGTACCCATATTATAAACACTTTACTGTTATGATCACAACATATATTTTAATGATGACACAGAATACATCACAACAAATAGATGGTCTGAAATGGCTCAGAAACAGAAATGTGTATATATATATATATATATATATATATTTATTTTATTTATTTATTTTATTTTACATTTGTTGACCGGGAAAGTCCGACTGGACACATGTCCATTTTCAGCGGAGGCCCGGGGAGAAAAGCTCCAATAGTACATAGTAGGTTACAAAAAGTTCCAATAGTACATAGTAGGTTACAACAATGTTTGACAGCTAACATACGATTGTAGTTATGCACTAAATACCCAGGGAAGAAAAAAAAGTTACATTAGTATGTACAATAACAATTATAAAGAGAAAAACATATATATATATATATATATATATTTATACACACACACACACATATATATATATATATATATATATATATATATATATATATATATATATATATATATATAGATATGCCTGTACTCCTTATTTTCATGATGCTTGGAAAGAAGCATCACATACCACTGCTAATTCCCATTCTAAATTCAAAAACTCAAAATATATTTATGCATGCACTAATACATTACCATAGATTGAACAAATGTGCATTTCAATAAGCATTTTAGACAGAAAAAAAGAAAAAGTAATGTCAGTGGCTTGTGTTAATTGTGTATGGTTTATTGGCTTACTTGTAGTCAAGATATGAGGAGTTCACTGTGATATCTGCTTACTACATAATGTAAATGTTTTTGCATGAAACACATTACCCTTCCAAATGTGTTCCAAATTAAGTGAGACCATTTGACACATATCTGCTGAGTAGTATGAATTACTGTACTTTTATATGTTTGGCATGCATGGCTAGTAGTGACCTTGTACAATATACACACATCATGAAATCTACACAATGATCCACAAACTAAATCAGGAATTTCATACAATGATCTTGAGATGAACAGTCAGGAATGCATGGGATTGTACCTCTCAACTGTACATATTTTTGCAGAATGTCCAGATTTTTGCCTCATATTTGCAGTCCATTTTTCATCAAATTATGGTTTTAGTGGCACATTATTAAAAACTAAAGTTAGAAAATAATGACAGACATATGAGTTTCAGACTTCATACCCTTCAGAAAATTCATGCTAATGCAAAACCTGTTATTCTATCAACTTTCTAAGTTTATAAGAGCAATATTTAAAAATGTTCCTATTTTTGGGGCTCTGTCCCAGTTTTATTTATGTCTTTATACAGATTTCTTGCTTTAAGAGGTTGAGAGGTATGCGATGGGATGCAGTCCACTGTTTGATACCTGCATGCATCAGCCATCATATAAATGGTCACTATCTTAATGTGACCCAAGTACATATCATTCACACTACAACAATGTCCATTTAATGAAGTGAGTTATTGCTATTGTAAGTAGTGATTTATTAAAACATTACTGTTTTGCATTTCAGTCAAAACACATGGTCCATTCACCCAGGTATAAGTAATTTGCTCTACAAATATGTGATGTTTGATACTTGTAGGATGACTTCTCCTGTGGATTTGGCAGTTGATATAATGCTCTCTAGTTTGTGGACATCATGAGGTAGGTGTTTGAATCCAGCAATGACTTACTGGAATGACTGTAGAGACAGGTATGATTTGTTTATCCAACACATCTGGTGTGTACACTTTTACTCAGGAGAAACATTTACACTGGTGAGGGCTTCCACGTAATTCCAGTCCATTTTAGCCTAAACATTTGCTTTGCAACCCAGTAATGAGATGACCCCTTCAAATGTGTTCTGTCTCACTCAGAAAAAGTCTTCCCCATGACATCAGCAGTGGATGCATTGTTAAATGTATAATTTTGTGGGGTAGGTGCCTGAATCTAACAATGTCTACCCTGAAATTATGTGTGATTGTAGTGACAGGTAGAACTGGCCTATCCAACATATATGATGTGTCCAGTTCCACTCAGGAGAAACATTTACACAGGATGAAGGCTCTCTGAATACATCTGCTTTGCAATACAATGATGAGGTCATCTCCTCAACTGTGTTCTGACTTGCACTCATAATAAAACTTCTTGTGTAATATCATTAGTTAACACAGTGCTCTCTAGATATTGAGTCTGTAAAGGTGTTCGGATACAGCAAAGACTAGCATAAGTGCATGTGCATGTGTGTGTTTGTGTGTGTGTGACTATGGTACTCATACAAGGTGGATTATGTTTACACTTAACCTTAGTGGAAGCATTTTCACACAGAGCAAGCACCCACAACTCTTTCACTCACTTTTAAGCCAAACATTTGCCTTGACACACGATAATGAGGTCACCCTTCAAATATGTTCTAATAATTGCAGTGTAACTTCTCATGAGACATGAGGAGCTATTATACAGTTCTCTAAATTGTGGACTTCAATAGCAGGGAATCAAATCTAGTAAAATACAACTAATGAATGTATGCACAACTGTGACAGACAGGACTGCATTACCCAACTGATGGTGATATGGTTAACTCATACTTGCATGAACACTGACATAGATAAATATTCTTGGTCACTCGACATGGATTTCAGAGGATACATGAGCATTCCAAAACAATGTTTAAGTTAGATCTCAAAGTGTATGCTTTCTGACACCTGCACTTTAAAATCTCCTGTGGCAGCAGCAGCAGTTAATACATAGCTTTCTAAAGTGTGGATATAGATAGGCTGTGGTTGAAATTCAATTATTCTCACTCTTATATTGGTAATATAACAGATTATCTGAATTTTACAGCAATGCATTCATCAACAGATGTAATGTTAATAAATCAACATAGGATAACAGTTACATGGCTGTATCATTTTGAAACTCAAACATTTTATGTGTGTTATATGGATTCAAACACACCAACGAAGTTATCCATTCAATTGCATAATTTCTGATAACTCTAATAATGGTCTCTTCTGTGACATCAGCAGTTCATATCTCCTTATTCTTCCTTCTACACTCACTTCCTTACTTCTGTCTTCACTCACTTCCTTACTTCTATCACTTTTTCTCCCTCTCCCCGGCTTTCTCTCTAAATATACCATAAGTCTGTTTTTCCGTCATATCATATTTGTATTATACTAACTTACCTTTACTTTCTTTATAAACTGGCTAAAACTTCTCTAACTATTAAATCATTGCCATATAACTTGCATTTACTTTTATACAATGTTTTCATAGTATGTCTAATTTCTTATAATTATTTAAATTGAATTTTATTTTTTTTTTTGTATTATTACTCCTAATATGTTTTATAATCCTTTGGAGCTTTTCTCCCTGGGACTGTGATGAAAATAAGCTCCTACCCAGTTGGACTTTCATGGTAATCAAATGGCAACAAATAAATAAATAAATAACTAATATTCAGTTCTCTATATTGCAGACCTAACTAGGCAGGGGTTTGAATCAGGTAATGTCATTGTAGATGACAGCAGTAACACACAGGACTGCTTTACTCAACATATTGTAACATGTATACTCACAATACTGTGAATACTAAGAGAGCTAAAGGTTTTTGAGACACAAAATACATTTTTGGGGAGGTGTAACTATTGCAGCAGAGTGCTAATGTGATCCCTTCAAGTCTGTGCTTCATGATCCTTCAGACACAGTTCTGTCAGAGGTGTCAGTGATTGATATACAGGTCTATGAAGTTGAACTCAAGTGGACAGGTGTTCAAGTCTGTTAAGGTATAACTTCTGAGTGTTGTAACATGTAGGATTGGTTCTCAAAGCAATTCATGACTGCAGTTTTACTTAATGTAAACTTTTACAATTGGGAAGAAACAGGACAACTTCTGTAATCCCTTTACTGCAATTTATATGCCTTTAAACATAATGTTAGGTTACCTTTTCAAGTATTTGTATTGTCTGACAAGTGTGATATAAAATCTTATGTGGCATCTTCAGTTAGTACATCTAGTCCAGTGATGTATGCCTTTTATTGTTTTTTTTTACATTACAGTGGTTACAGACAAGAATGGCTTATTCAATAGATATTGTCATGTGTCATCTACACAGTAGACGCAAAATGTGTAATAGGGCCTTTGTTATGATATTTTGTTATGGTTTTGGGATGGTTTGGTGATGTTAATGAAGTAATTGTTGATGTTTATTATGAGGATACTCAGTATAATGATGTAGTCCTTTGCTTGATGGACTGCAAAAAGCTCAATAGGTAAACAACATTGCAGAATGATTATTATCATTTATCTTTTTTAGTGAAAAGCTGTTGAAAATTTGCCTCAGACAGCATGGCTCCACTGATGGTGATACAATGGAGGTAGTGGCTCCTATGCAGAGGATACTGACATTGTTACAGGCCAGAGTACACTAATTGTATGTGACCTCTAGCACTTTCTACAGTCCAGTCACTACCTGATGGTGCTTTTGCACTTGTCTGTGAGGGATATTATGAGTTGTGATCCAGTTATTGGAGCTTTTCCCCCAGGGCCTCCGCTGTAAATGGACCTCGTCCAGTCGGACCATCCCAGTTAACAAATGTAAAATAAATACATACTGATTTGAGATGTATTAACTATCTAAATTCCCACCCTTCCCAATCTGACTGCTGCCAAAACTGCTATTATTTTTTTTTCACTATTAGTATTTGTATGGATGTTATGTCCAGGGTTTTCCTTATTTTTCTCAAATGGTCCACAGTTTTTTTTGTATGTATTTTTCATATTATTCCTGCATTGTTACTTCAGTATGTATAAGGAATGGGAATTTGTATGCTTGAGTTATCTTGTAGCCTAGGCAGGTATGAACCTAGCCCTGAGTAGCATTCTGCCATCGCCCAGAATGATAACGCAGTACAAGGACAAAATTATTGACTTCAACAATTGGCTAAGCTTCTGGTGTTATTCTAAGGGGATCCAGTATCTGTCTGCTTGGGATGACATGGTCGACAGACCACAATGCTTTGCCACAGATGGCCTGCACCTATCGCCCCTGGGATTCCGGATACTGTCTAAGGTTCTTGCTGCCCCTATAGTGTCTTTTTTAAGCAAGGTTCAAATAACAAATTCACCACCGTAACAAGAACAGGCAAGCAAAAACTGAGGGTGATGCTACTCAATGCTAGAAGTCTATATCTCAAAATGCACTCACTTGAGGCACTCCTTAAAATGGAGAACATCGATATCTGTGCAGTGACTGAGACCTGGTTCAAGGTTCCAGAGAGCACCCCTGCACTACCAGGCTATAACTCATACCACACTTTTTGGCCAGGTAACCTGGACCGAAACACCAAAGGTGGAGGTGTGTCCATATTCATTAAGGATATCCACACCTCCAGGCTAGTTGCTCAGCATAATGCATCCGAGGTTATCCAAGTGCAACTAACTCTGGGAAAAACTGCAATCCAAATTGCAGCTTGCTACAGATCCCCCACCATGCCCCAGGATTCCCAATCATCTTTTCTTGATGTACTGGAAAATATTAGGGTACAACCAAACACCCTAATAATGGGTGACTTCAACTACCCCACCATTAACTGGGAAAACTACTCGTGTACCAACTCCTTAGCTCAACGCTTTCTGGAATTCATAAACTCCAGTGTCCTGGATCAACTTATCCACATCCCCACCAGGGGCAACAATATCCTAGACCTAGTCATTACCAACATGAGTGACCGGTGTTCCACACCTGAAGGCAACTCCTCATTGGTCCGATCCGGCCATAAGCTAACCACCCTTGATCTCCACATCAGGCCCCCACCACCCATTAAGGAAACCACAGTAAAAAATTTCTCCAAAGCCAACTTCATGCTTCTTAAGACAGAAGTGGTGAACTTCATGACACCCATGCAGATGGACAATACAGTTACAACTGCTGAATCATACAGAAATGCACTCTATAAGCACTTACACGAGTGCATGGATCGTGCTATCCCAAACAGAACCAAGATGCTATCCTCCAAAAAAAGGAAGCCAATCTGGTGGTCCCCTGCCATAAACAAACTGTACAGCAGAAGGAAGAAACTGTTGCAAAAGAGAGTAAAATCCCATGAGTGGAGGAGCTCTCTTGTCAGCCTCAGTAAGAAGCTGAGATCCCTTATAAGATCCTCCAAAGATAGCTATGAAAACAAAATTGCCACTAATTCTAAGGACAACCACAAAGCATTCTATAGCTATGTCAAGAATCTCAATGGCAATACCCAGATCTGCTCTGAGTTACAGCACAACAGCATGAAAATTACAGAACCAACTGATATTGCCAACATCCTGGCAGATAGGTTCAGTGCTAACTTTACCCACCCCTTCACCCCCTAAAGGGCCCATATCTATGCAGGAAGAATGCAGAGTCCCTGTAATCACAACTATGCAGGTAAAAGCTGCTCTCTCTAAAGCCAGAAACACAGCATCCATGGGACCGGACAACATCCCAGGCTGCGTTTTACACGAACTTCAGAACGAACTGGCTCCCTACTTAAGCACCATTTTCAATAATAGCCTCTCATCGGGCTTTTTGCCCACTGAATGGCACACAGCAACAGTTATCCCACTCCACAAAGGGGGAGCCACCCTGATCCTGGGAACTATCGACCTATTAGCCTGATGAGCCTGGTCTGCAAGGCCATGGAACATATCATCATGGAACACATAAACAAAGTCATTGGCAACTCCAAACTCTGGATCCCACCCAGTTCGGGTTGGTGAAAGGCAGATCATGCCTCCTGAACCTGATCGACTTCTTTGAGGCAGTCACCAAAGCTGTAGATGAGGGTAAGGTGGTACACACAGCCTATCTTGACCTCGCCAAGGCTTTCGCCACCATCCCCCATTCTGGAATTATAGCTAAACCCACTAAACTAGGTATAAATCCCTATGTCACAAGATGGGTTGCCAACTGGCTCACTGACAGAAACCACACTGTAAAAGTTGCAGACTCCAAATCTGACCTCAAAGCAGTGACAAGTGGAGTACCACAGGGTTCCATCCTGGGACCTCTCCTGTTTGATATCTACTTCGCTGAAGTACAGGCTAACACAGAAGGCATTTGGCTAACGAAGTTCGCAGATGACTGCAAACTAGGAGCCATTGTCAAGTCCCCAAATGATGTGGACATCCTGCAGAAGGGCCTCGCTGAGACAGATGCCTGGTGTCATAACCATGGCTTAAAGCTCAATGCCAAAAAGTGCAGTGTCATCCCCTTTGGTAAAAATTCTGTACCCATGAGCTACCACATAGGCAGCAATCTACTTAACACTGAATGTGTGATAAGAGACCTTGGGACCCAGGTGGACAGTAGTCTCTCCTTTGATAATCACATCGCCACAGTAGTCAGTAAGTCCTTCTACATGGCACACTTCATAATAAAAGGGTTCTCATCCAGGAAAAAAGAGGTCATTGTTCCCCTCTACTCGGCACTCATTAGACCCATGATAGAGTACAGCGCCCTTTTTGGAATGTACCTCACAAGACATCTGCAGCAGATGGAAAGGCCACTGAAGTACCTCACAAAGAGGATTACTGGCCTCAAACAGATGCCCTGCACTGACCACCTCAAAAACTCCAGTTTTACTCCGTAGTATATCTCCTTCTTCGAGGTGATCTCTGCCTAACATATAAAGCTATGTCAAACCCAGATCTGTTGGACATGCTACACCTAAAGAAATCCCAATCCCTCCGAGCTACATGCTCTAGGGACCTAAACCTTGTCACCACAATAAACAGGACATGTTGGAGGGATAGATTCATGTCCCAGGGACTTCCCATACTCTGGAACAGGCTACTCATCTATGTCAAGCAAAGTTCTTCATTAGCACTCTTCAAGAAAAATCTTGATGAGTGGATGGAAAATAGGAAATACACCCCGGGGATCACTTCTGTGTCTCTGCTCGACAGTGGCACAGGAAAATAACTTTCTTGGGTGGCATAAGCCAGGGAACCTTGTTGGCTAGGCTTATGTAGACATTTGGGCCAATAGCCTAGTACCTAGCTATGAACCTATGAACCTATGTCCATTCAGCTATCACAATTGATTCATTTGGAATAGTTACTGACTGTATTTTATTCCTCAGTATGCATGACAATGCTACTGAAGTTCTTGCATATCCACTAACTGTACTGAATGCAAAGTCCCTTTGGATCAAATTTCCTTTTCCACTGATGTCACACACTTCACAACTGTCCTTGATTTTCAATTTCCCTCAGTTTGACTCCAATTTTTAGCTCTGCCCCATTACTCTCTTGAAAAAATGGTGACCATTGGAGAAAGGTGATGAATTATACATAAGTAAATAATGATGCTAATTCAAAATGTGCACTTCTTTTACTTCAGAAAATATATACTAATTCATACTATCTTATTCTGTCAACATCTCAAGTTAACATTATTAACATTTTAAAAAGGTCCCTGATTGCCATTATTATTTTTTGATTTGTCCCTCATTCTGATGAGGTCTATTCCTGATTCAGTTGAGAACTGTGACTGTTACTTTTTGCCTTTTCCTGTCTTATTTATTCCAAGTTGCCCTATCTATCATTGTGCCATTCAGGCACACCCATTTACTAAACTCAGGCTTGTTTACATTTCCATGTTTACATTGTCTGTATGAGCACTGTTATTAACGGTACATGGCCACGAACATGGCCAGGAACATGTGTTCTGGGTTTGAGCAGGAGCTGCTCAATCTGTGGAGAACTGTGCAGTCTTCCATATTTGATTAGCAATGCTGCTCATCTCTCACAACAGGCTGCATGTTAGCTTCAATGTGACATGTATGCGCTGATAATGAATCCCCAGGAAAGGTTTTGTATATTACCTTCCCACAATTGTAAACTGCAAAATAAGAATATTTCAGCTCTGACAATGTTTATGAAAGCAATGTAATTAAATTCTGTCTGACAAAATTTCATTGGCTGGTGATGCTTCTCTGGTCTTTTTTAAGCTTGTAAAACCAGTTTCAAATGCTTAATACTACTTTTGACAGTAGTTGCAAAAATCATTGTATTTTTATCAGGACGAAATGTTCTCTGTTGCTTCCTCATGATTGTTTATGACTATACATCTTTAATGTCCAATGCCACAATGCAGCTCCAATGCAAGACTAACATTCGTCATTGAAAAAGGCTCATTTAACTTTAGCTTGACATCTGTATGTCTCTTAGTCTGTCTGCTTTCTGAAATGTTCCCACTAAAGGCAAACTTTCCCTCCCACATGTTTTTTTACCATTCTTTCCATTCAAAATCCAATGCTTTCTTTAATTGCAATTATTGGCATTCCTTACCCATGACAGTGACTTCCAGTTACATAGCAATATGCTATGCTGTATTGTAACCGAAGGTATACCTGGATTCCACTTCCCATTCATTGTAGACATGTAAAACTGATCTCCATAGACTTGACATCTGTATGAAAGAAAAGATGAACTGTACTGAATAACATGATGTACTCCAGTACTGGCACTTATAAAATATGGATGCCTGTGTAATAGACTGTTTCATGATCAGCTAATCAAGTTTGTCCTATGATGTGACTACTTTCTGATAAGAAACTTCCTTGATATTATTAATTTCCAAATCCTTTATGAAGCTCATGTTCTCTTAATCATCAACTGTTAATGGTCCTGTCTCTTATGCCTATTAAGATTTCAATTTTTCCTTTCCTATCTACATTTCAGTGAATGCATTTTCAATTCTTTATAATGCACTTAAACCACTAATAAAAATATTTTATTATTGAGCGATACTTGTATAGAGATAATATGTACTCAGAAATGAATAAATAAATGAGTTATCTGCACCCTTTAATCTGTATTCATGTGTACATTTTTATCAAGGTTGCTCTGTCTTTCTTTTGTCAGATTTCTGCAAAATACTTCAGGAGTCCATTAAAGCAAACACTGAGAGCATCTAGTATTATTTCATATACATTATTTGTATATGTGGTATAGATCAGATAAATTTGTTTAACCACTAAAGGGCATTATATTTCTCAAAATAAAGTAAAAATCGTTATGTTATTGGAAACATTTAGATCAGGAGTTACATTAAATACAATATGCAGAGCTCAGATAGTGTATTGATTTGTGCATAGTATTTTTAGCGCTTCATTTTATCAGATATTTCCTGAGGCAGGAAAACTTCAGTATGAGCATTCTGCTTTTTTTCTGTACGGTGGTGCAGATTAAGTATGAAACAAGTGTCTACAGACTAAGGAGAACACAGAATATTTTTAAATACTTTCTATCCATGTGTGCTGCATTAGGTAATGACAAAAACTGTTATCTTTACTTAATTGCTGTGTTAGTACATCTTTATAAATATTGGTTTTAAACACTGTGTGCTGATATTGTCAACACTAATAATGTTTGCTTATGGGATTTCTTCAACATGTACTAT
Organism: Protopterus annectens; assembly: GCF_019279795.1. NCBI lineage: Eukaryota > Metazoa > Chordata > Ceratodontiformes > Protopteridae > Protopterus > Protopterus annectens. The sequence goes on along the minus strand of NC_056726.1, from coordinate 692,332,326 downwards.
AAAACATGCTCCATTTAATACTCACACAGTTGCATACAGTGCCAATGACAAGGTAAACTGTTTTGAATCTTAAATGACTCCTAAACATTGCACATTCATACTATGACAAAACATATGTAGTCATAACACAATATGCATAGCTTGCTCATTTACTTTCCTAAGCCATGCATTTTCTAGAAAGTACCAGGATAAAGGGTTACATCAAAGCACATTTAGTGATACAACTGAATTTGTTTCAGTTTCAGTTTCAGTACATTTTGTTATTAAAATTTTAAAAACAAACAATAAAAAGAATCTGCTATAGATTCTGCCAGCTAGTTCTGGTTCTATGCACATCATCACAGATAAGACTGAAGTTTCTGCAGTGCCCATACTATGGTTAGACATTCCTTTTCTACAGTTGTATAACATTCCTCCCTCAGTTGGCGTCTACAACTGAGATATACCACTGGGTGCTTTTCCCCCTCTGAGGAAACTGGGCTAAGTACAGCTGCCATCTCACGGTTTGAAGCATCCACATGCACAACAAATTATTTACTGTAATCTAGACTGGCTAATGCAGGGGGTCCTCCCAAAGCTCCTTTAAGCTTCTGGAATGTCTGATCACATGCTGGGGTGCACACCACCTTATCTGGCCTGTTTTTCCTTTTCAAGCCTGTGAGGGGAGAAGCTATCATACTATAATTGGGGATAAACTTTCTATAGTGCTCCTCTGTCCCGAAGAATGCCCTCACCTGCTTTTTGGTAACAGGGGCAGGCCAAGCCTGATCTTACCACCCCTCACTTGATGTCCTAGGTAGGAGACCTCTGCCATACCCACCTGACACTTACTGGGCTTAATGGTCAACCCTGCCCTCTGCAGTCTGCCAGCACTTTCCTGACATACTGAAGGTGTTCTTGCAGAAATGGCTGTAGATCATCCAGCAAAGCAAGGGCATAATCTCCTTCTCCTGCTAGGATACAATCTACCAGCCTCTGGTTTGCAGTATTTGTTATGCATGACAAAAGGTGGAGAGCTAGTAAAGAAATAGGCAGTTACAGTAAGAAAAAATGGCTATTCACTTTTTAATTTCTCCAAGTCTTTTGGGTTTCTAATACAATGACAGGAATGAACACCATTCCTAAGTCAAAGTATATTAAAGTTCATGAAATTAGTATTGTTTCAGTCTTTAATGTCAGCCAGTAGTGCTCTGCACAGCACCTGCAATGCACCCAGTGATGATTCCTTCTGCAATTCCTATGGAATTACATGCATTCATTAACATATCTAAAAATGACTGTAAATTCTTTTTTGTAAGACCCGTTGTTCCTACTACTATTGGGACTTTCTGGGTATCCTTCATCTAAACTGCTTCATTTCTGCCTGTAAATCCTGATATGTTTATGACCTTGTGTCTCTCTGTATGTAAGACACTGTGGCCATTAGTGTAGCAATTTCAATGATCAGTGTTACTTTTGTCTTCTTTTCATGGACTACATCTGGTTTTCTCACATCTATTTTTTGAAATGTTGGTATCAGGTGACCTCATGTGAAACAAACTTTATAATTTTTTATAATGCTTTGTAGCTCATGTTTCCAGTGCGTTATAGTTACTTCAGTATTATAATATTTTTACAATCCCCAATGTAACAGTCTAGCCATGTTATTCTGCCATTAGTATGTCACAACCAGAAACAAGATCTGCAGCTGTTTCCAGTTCTGTTTTACAAAACCTACATTTGTCTTTTTCTCCCACACATTCAATGGATTTTGTAAACCAGTATGTACGGAGTCAACTATCTTCTTGTTTCACCAATATTAACCTTTCATTTTTTGGTTTAAATTCACCTCTCCATAACCATTTCTGTGTTCAACCCTGATCAAAATAAGGCTGTTCCAATACTTTTCTGTATACTTGTAACTATATTTATGCATTTTCTACATTTCTTGCCTTCTCATCTGATCTTTCACCTTATATTATTTCTTTTTTTTTATTTTGGCACCTGCAGTTGCTGCCTGATTTTTATCTACTTCTGGTTTGATATCCATTCCCACTTGACTCTGATATGCTTCTACTAAACTAAGCAGGGAAGTGATCTTAGACTTATTCTCCTCATGTTTTAAAACTTTCACTATGTTTGGGTCTTGTGAGGTCAGCAGATATGTATGCAGTCCTACAATTGCAGATCTGTACATGTAATCAATTTCAAGGAGGCTCATACTTCTTTCAGAATGGGCAATATATAGTCCTGGCATACACTGATTTTTATGAATCATTTGATGAGCATGAAGCATCCTTATTGTTTTCCTGTCCGACTTATCCAACATCTTTTGGGGCCAGTCAATCACTCAAAAATTGTAAGTTAGGACAGGATGAGCAAATTGGTTTATAGCTTGGAATTTGTTCCTAGATATCATCTCTGTTTTCTATATGAATTTTAGTCTTCTAAAATATTCCTGAGTTTTATTCAAAATTGTTCATCTTTTATTGTTGATCCTTCATCAGTTCCCAAATATTTATATGTTCCCTCTTGCTCAGATTCTTTTACATCACATTCCTGTCCCAGACTAATGTTCTCTTGGTGCTGCAGTTTTCCTGCTGTAAAGGTTGCTTGTTCACATTTATCAAGACCAAATGACATTCTTATATTATCTGAAAAAAGTTTTGACTGCTTGCAGTTGTGCTTTCAGTACTCATCTGAGAAACTATGCAGTTTTAAATGGTCCACAACAAGAAAATGAGAAGCCTTTACACTTTGTTGTTTCTGATAGCCAAATTGTAGCCATGACTTAATCTGTTAAGTAAACAGCTTAATGGGTTAAGGGCAAGACAAAAGAGCAGCGTTGACAAGGAGTCACACTAGAATATCCCCCTTTGAATTTTTATCCCTGGGATAATAATTTGTCCTTTATCATAGTTTAACTGCAAAAGGGGTTTGCCACTGTTTCATGGTCGCTGTAATGTAATTAATCAGTATAGTGTGTATCTTACACATTTTAAGCACTCTTTTATCCATGAATGTGGGATACTATCAAATGCTTTTTTTGTACTCTATCCACACCATACTTAAATTCTTCCTCTTTTTAGAGTTCTCTATTATGACTTTGTGAAACAACAAATGATCTTTTGTTCCATAAGACTTTCTTTTGTTACCCTTTGTTCTGTTGCTCTGACTGAGTTTTCTTCAAAATGACTATAAACTCTGTCCACATCAATTCCAGTGTATATTTTATATGTCATCAGAAGGCAAGCATTGATCTATAGATCTTAATATATCTTGCAGGTTCATGCTTAAGTAGGAACATTTATTTTTCTTGTTTTTAACCAGGTTGGTGTCTGTTTGGTGTGTGCATATAAATAGTTCTTACTCATGGCTAAATCTTCATGCAAAGATATTAATACTTTTAGCCAGAAGTTAGGTACTGCACCTGGGCCTGGGGTTTTCCATTTGGAGGCTTTTCTTAACTTTGTTTCAGTCTCGCAGGCCGTTACTTCATCCCATTTCATATCCTGAACATTTGAACTTCTTATTCTTTCTTTTACGTATTCTATCCATTTAGCATCTTTATTATGTTCCACAGGATCTTCATAGATATTTCTCCAAAATGTATCTATTTCTTCTTTTTTTTTTTAATTAATTAATTTATTTATTTATTTTGTGGTGTTTCAATTCCTCTTGCCTTGTTTCCCAGTTTGCTATAGAATTTTTGGGGATCATCAATAAATTGTTTATTTTGTACTTTTCTTTTATATTTATTTGCACATCTTCTAAGTGTTTCTGCCTGTGCTGATATTTTTAGTTTATTATTTGTGATAGTGCATGGTAGATCCTTATCTGTTTTCATAGTGCACATTGCTCTTATCAGATCTATTCTTTGAGTATTTTTGTTGATCTGTTCCTCTTCTATATACTCTTCCAACAGTGTCACCTTTTTTTCTTAATTGCTTTACAGTTTTCCCTACTTATGTGCACCTGTAGATGTTGCTAGAGAGATTGGGGACATAGGGGAAAATCGTATTTATACTGACAAAAAAAATTATCAGATAGTTTGACAGGGGTGGCAACCCTAGCACAGAAACAAAACAAATGTAAAATTCTGTTAAGGAGCAGAACAGAGACAGGAGAGTTGCCACTAATAGTTTCAGCATATGTTTCAGACTGTTTCAGACGGGAAGATAATCTGAAGTCCTATATAATACCAAAACACAAAAGAGGGACTATACAGAAAATAGTGAAATAGTGGATTAATGCAGATGCATTGGAAAAATCTGTTTTCTGTGGAAAGCATACATTGTCCTCACCTGTATTAATGGGTAGTCAAGTGCCAACTACACATAACTGTCATATAAAAATCCATGGTTTTGTGCTGAAAAAAAAAAAACTCCAGAAAAATCTACCTTTTTTACATTTTTGCAGGGGACCAAGCCCCACTGCACCACTCATGTTGGGAAATCCCTCCGCTCCCCTGCAAATTATGTATACCAACTCCAAGATCAGACTGTAGTGAGGAAAAAGGTAAATTTTCTTATCCAGGCTATATCACAATCTCCATTCAAAACCTTCACGTTTTCAAAAACTCAATCATATTGTCTGGACCACATGGAGTTCCAGTTTCTGAAAACTCAATCAACTGATAGGGACCCATTTCATATCCTATATAATTTGGACCTGATACTGAATCAACATGTACTTTCCTAAATACCTCATCCAACTCACTAATAGTAATTTATTTTTCAAATTCTTCCTTAACTGTCTGGATATTTCTTTCATTTCCATTCTCTTATTTTCCATCCTTATATTTTCATACATATTTTTCACAGCTGCAGTACAATACTCAATAATTACTTTTGTGTCCTTTTTATCTCTGCTTTTACATTTTCATCTCTTTTATCGAACTAATATCCTCCTTTACTATTTTACCCAATTATGCAGATGCCACCCCCTTCTCTGTTGTTATAATATCTCTATTTAAGCAGTAATTAGTTAACTTTTTTGTATTTCTTTTATATATTTCTTTTTCTGTGCCACAATACTCTCTTGTATTATTCTCTAACTTCTCTAATACATTTCTACAAATTTTCCATACTTCACTTTCTCACCCTGTCTTAAGTCATCCTGCTGCTGAAAAAAAACTTTTTATGCTTCTCACACCAGATTTTGGAGAAGCCCTTCATGGTTATATGATTCTTCTATAACTGCAAATCTTTCCACTTTCCAAATTCATCTTATAACTTCTCATTTATTCTTTTAATTCTCTTTACTAATTTAACATACTCCCTTTCTTTTATTGCTTCCATAAATGGTCTGAAAAAAAAACACAACTGTATCACTCTCCATTACTCCCAAGCCTTCAGATAATATAAAACAATCAGTTTCAGGGCCAAGTGCCCGTTTCTTTAAGTCCTTTCACTTTTGTCCATACAGCTAATTTACCACATTTTATTACTTCCTGTATTTTTAAAATCTTTTCTTTTCTTTTAAGTCTTCCTCTTTAATCACAATTAAAGTCCCCCGTAATTATAAATTTCATGTTAATCACCATACAGTCTAATATTTGATGAAAAAGATTATCACTTTCCTTTTTAGTCATATATGCATATAATGCTATAATTCTATAAACATGTTCTGTCCACCTCACATCTGCAACAGTTATCAGGAATCTTAACAACCTTAACAACCTTTAAAAGAATAATATCCATATTATATTTAGAACACCATTCCAGTATCCTATATTAGAAACCCCAAAAGACTTGGAGAAATTAGAACATGAAATTTATAAGTACAGGTGACATTAATTTTGATTTCCTGGAGGAAATTGAATATGCCACAGGATGATGCTTTATAACTTTCTATGGAATGCCAGCAGGAAATGGAAAATAAAAAATGTGCCCTCAGTTTAGAAGAAATGTGCTAAGAGAAGGGTTGCTTGATTTAACAGAGACAGACATGTTGAGATCAATGAAAGAAATAGACTGCAAAAGGTCAATAAAACCCAAAAAGTTGAAAGTTTGCTAAAACAAATGAACACAGTAATTAGGACTGTTCATAGAGATCCGTGCAACATAACAGAAGTAAACAGGATATATTACTGTGAACCTAAATTAATAACTGATAAAGTTCTACCACAAGAGCAAAGGGTAGTGAGGGAACAGAAGGGGAAAAACTGAATGCCATCATGGAAGTATTGAATAGAGAGAACTATAAAGCAATTAAGACAAGAAGTGTCACTGTTAGAAGAATATAGAGGAGGGAACAGATCAACAAAAATAATAAGAATGATAGATGTAATAAAAGCAATGGGCAGTATTAGAACAGATCAGGATCTATCATGAACTATTGCAAATAACAAGCAAAATATCTCATCACAGGTAGAAAAACGTATAAGATACAAAGACAAATATAAAGGAAAAATATAAAATAAACAATTTATTGATGACACAAAAAAGTTTTACAGAGAATTTGGAAACAAGGTAAAAGGAATTGAAAGACCACCAAAAAAGAAAAACTAGATACATTTTGGAGAAGTATTTATGAAGATCCTGTGGAACATAACAAAGATGCTAAATGGACAGAAGAAGCAAAAGAAAGAATAAGAAGTTTAAAGGTACAGGATATAAAATGGGATGAAGTAACAGCTAGAGAGATTGAAACAAAGCCAAGAAAAGCCTCCAATTGTAAAACCTCAGCCCCAGATGCATTACCTAACTTCTGGTTAAAAGTGTTAACATGTTTGCATGAAGATTTAGCTATGAGTAAGAACTATTTATAATCACACCCTGAACAGACACCAACCTGGCTAACAACAGGAAAAACAATGCTTCTACTTTAGAGTGAACCTGCAAGCTACCCTAAAAACTATAGGCCAATAACTTGCCTTCCAACAACGTATAAAATATACACTGGAATAGATGCAGACAGAGCTTATAGTCATTTAGAAGAAAACTCAATTATGGCAGCAGAACAAAAGGGCAATAAAAGAAAGTCACATGGAATAAAGGATCATTTGTTGTTAAATAAAGTCATAGTGGAGAACTGTAAAAAGGGGAAGAATCTAAGTATGGCATGGATTGACTATAAAAAAGCATTTGATAGCATCCCACATTCGTGGATAAAAAGAGTGCTTAAAAATGTGTAAGATACACCCTACACTGATTAACTACATTTACAGTGACCATGAAACAGTGGCAGACCACTTTGCAATTAAGCCATGATAAAGGACAAATTATTATTCCAGGGATAAAAATTCAAAGGGGAATATTCCAGAGTGACTCTCTGTCACAGCTGTTATTCTGTCTTGCCACTTACCCATTAATCTGTTTACTTAACAGCTTAGGCCATGGCTATAGTTTGGCTCCTTGAAAACAAAAAAGTGTAAACACCTCTCATCTTTTTTTGTTGATGATTTAAAACTGTATAGCTCATCAGATTAGGAACTGAAAGCACAACTGCAAGTTGCCAAAAACCTTTTCATATGATAAAAGTGTGTCATTTGGTCTTGATGAATGTGCAAAAGCAACCATTAAAGCAAGAAAACTGCAACACCAAGAAAACATCAGTCTGGGACAAGAATGAAATATAAAACAACTTGAGCAAGAGGGAGTTTATACATATTTGGGAATTGATGAAGAATCAAAAATAAAACATGAACAAATGTGAACAAAACTTAGTAAGGAATACTTTAGAAGACTTAAATTAATCTTGAAAACAATGTTGACATCTAGGAACAAAATTCAAGCTATAAACCAATTTGCTCTTCCTGTCCTAACATACAGTTTTGGAGTGATTGACTGACCCCAAAATGTGTTGGATAGATTAGACAAGAAAAGAAGAAGGATGCTTCATGCTCACCAAATGATTTATAAAAATGAGTGCATACCAAGATTATATAGTCCCCGTTCCGAAGGAGAGATGGACCTCCTTGAAACTGATTACATGTATAGATCTACAATCATGGGGCTGCATACATATCTGTTAACCTCACAAGACCCAAATGAAGTGAATGTTTTGAAACATGAGGAGAATAAGTCTAAAATGAACCAATGAACCTATACTCAAATCAAGCAGTGGCGTAAGCAATACAGAATCGGGCTAGGCTTATAATTGCCCCAGGGCAGATAGCCTAGTATGAACCTATGAACCTATACTCAAATCAAGGGGTGGCGTAAGCCATACAGAATCGGGCTAGGCTTATAACTGCCCCAGGGCAGATAGCCTAGTATGAACCTATGAACCTATGACTTCTCTGTTTAGTCTAGCAGAAGCATATTGGCATCAAGCAGGAATGAAAATCAAACCAGAAGTAAATAAAAATCAGGCAGAAACTGAATGTGCCAAAAAACAAAAGAGAGAATATAAGGTGAAGGACCAGATGAGAAAGCAAGAAATGTGGAACATGCATAAATATAGTTAGAAGTATAGAAAACTTCTGGAAGAACCTCATGTTGATCAGCAATGAAGACAGGAATGGTTAAGGAGAGGAGAATTCAAACCAAGAAGTGAAAGGTTAATATTGGTGGCATAAAATAGTGGGCTGCAAACACATTGGTTTACAAATTCCATTGAACATGTAGGAGAAACAGACAAATGTAAATTTTGTAAAACAGAACTGGAAACAGCTGCACACCTCTTTGCTGGTTGTGACATACTAATGGCAGAAGGACTGTATACTGAAAGGCATAATAATGTGGCAAGACTGTTGTACTGGGGATTGTGCAAACATTATTATATTGAAGAGGCTGGTAAACACTGGAAACATGAGAGTTTACATCACTTGGGATCACCCATTACCAACAGTTCAAAAGATAGATGCTAGAAAACTGGATATAGTGGTCCATGAAAAGAAGACAAAAGTAGCATTGATCATTGAAATTGCCACACTCAGTGACTACGGTGTCTTGCATACAGAGAGATGCAAAGTCATAAAATATCAGGATTTGCAGGCACAAATGAGAGCAATGTGGAAGAAAGATACCCAGACAGTTCCAATAGTAGTAGGAGCAGTGGGTCTTATAAAAAAGAATTTACAGTTGCATTTAGATATGTTACCAATACATCTACCCCCATATGAATTGGGTCTATGACACTGGATCGAAAAGTCTTTTCACTGAATGGCTTTTAAACTGAAAATGCTGTTAATAGAAGTCAATTTTAGGGGGGGGGGCTGTGCCAACCATACCCTCTGCTAAATATATATACCAACTCCACGACTGCACTACAGTGAGGAAAGGGCAAGTTTTCCAATGATCAATGTACTGCAATCTCACAAAAGCAACTTTTGTTAACAGCATTTCTGATTTAAAAGCTGTTCGATGAAAAGACTTTTCGATCCAGTGTCATAGACCCTACGAATTGTAGAAAGAATCATTACTGGGCACATTGCAGGTGCTGCGAAGAGCACTTCTAGCTGACAACAAAGATTGACACAATACTAATTTCATGAACTTTAATCATATATTGACTAAGGAATGGAGTCCATTCCCATCATGGTATTAGAAACCCAAAAGACTCGTAGAAATTAAAAAAAAAGTATCACTATCCATCTTACGGCATAAAGACTATTGTTTACATTTACTGAAAGTACTGTAAAAGTGTTTTTCCTTCTTTTTAAGTTTAGGGTATTTTGTACATTTTTTTTGTATATTTACTCTTTCCCCTAATGATCCTCAGAACCATTTTTCTTTCACTGACTAGAAGTTGAAAAAATTTAGTGTCAATCCATTCTGCTGACCTCAGTTCCTGCAGAACATACAACTTATTCTTTCCCCCCTCCATATTGTTTTCTTCTTCTACAGTTTCTTTTTCACATAGCTCACCCTTTCCTCCAGGTTCTTCTTGTTCTTCATGTGTCTTCTTTTCCCCCCTTCTTTTTTTATTATTTACTGTTTGCTCTTGACAATCCATTGGAAAGTATCCCTTTTTATGCAATCTGCATTTAGCCACACACATTCTTCCTGTATGTTTTCTCTCCCAACACTAGTTACATTGTATCTTGTCACAGTCATTAATTATATGAAAAAAGTCCCCACCAAAGAAATATGATTTAGGCTGGCCAGCATATCTTATTGTCCATCTATTACCAGAGTGTTCTTTTTTTACATTACAAAAATGCTTTCAGCCTCCACCCTCCACTCCGTGTCTCTCATCTCTAACTTTCACAACGTTATCAAAAGTTTAACTAAACCCTGCATACATTTTCAACATCCTCTACTTACAGTTCATCAACTCTAAGCTGGAAAGTAACATTTCTTTTATATTTAAGTTTAATCCAGAAAACAAGTAATCATTCCATGGGTAAATATCCTTTTTGTTACACAGTTCCTGAAATTGTATCATTAGTCCGTCAGGTTCAGATGTTAAGTCACACAAATTCTCTCTTCTAATATGCATAAAAGACTGAATTTCCAGAGCTTTAAAACCCAGAAGAGTTACCAAATCGTCCCATACCTAATATCAGCCTATTACAGTGCCATATTTTGTTCTTATTCTCGTAGTTGATCTTTCTTATAGAAACAGTTTTACTTAAAGTTTGTTATTGTACTCCTGCTTTGCTTGCTGTCACTGCTTCATATGTTTCCATCACCCCAGTCTCAAAACCAGAATGCTTCTCAATTTGTTGCTGCTTTCCTCCTTTTACTTTCTCTCACTGCTGCATAAATTCTAACTGCTGAATTCTATCCTGCCACATCAGCTGGTTCATTTTCCACATTACCTTCCTCAGGACTTTTGGAAAAGTTATCTATATCTCACCCCATGAAACAGCAGATCTGTCTCATGGATCAGTTATTTTCAACAGAACTTCATCTGCAAGCTCTTCTGATGCCAGTCTGGTTATCTGCACCACTCCTATGCTTACTTCATTCTTCATTGAGACAGCTAAATGTTGCTCATTTGTATTATTCACCACACAGAAATAATTAGCTGTCTTCTGCTACTCCATATTAAAGACATATTTCTCCAAATACTCATTTGCTGCCTCCAAACTCTCCATAACTTTTCTTTCCTCCTCCTCTATTCTGCTTTTTCCTGTAGCCCTTGTCTTTGCTGCTGTAGGAGCCCTCTGGTACCATTGAACTGCCCATAAAAAGTTGGGGAAGTTTCCAAATGCCTTGGCCAAATTTCCCCTAGTAGTATAAATACAAGCTTGGGTCTCCCCTATAAAGAAGCCACTAGCCTAGTGGGACTAACCCAGTCAACAAAAAGGATAAATAAATAACTCAAATAAAAGAATTAGACCTCAGCAAGACATGCTACTGACAATGAAAGCTGTGTCAAGGAGAGGGCTGCAGCCCTAAATCTGAGAGTTGAGCTTGAGTGAGGCTTGTGACTTTGGTCTTCTCTTATGTTAAAGACAGACCATTTCCTGATGGGGTTGTGTGAAAGGAACATCATGATTAAGGTGCAGCTTGTCATAATTTCTCAAGCTATGAACTACTGTTAGTCAAATCACTAAATGTCAAATAAAACCTATTAAAGCACAAAACATCAAATGGAAAACAAATCACAGAAACAAACCTGACTGCATGGCCAATGTTTTAACCTGTTTTTGAGTTTTGATGTTTTGTATTTCAGTAAGCTTTTGCTGATATTATAAGTGTCAGCAAAAACTGAGTTCAAAATATCTTTCTCTATATATCTTTATCTATAACTATAAATCTGCTGAGAGCAATCAAAGACCAAATTGTTGATGTTCATAACATCATCCAGACCACATGACAATGTGTTAATATGCATGCATTGAATAATAATCACAGCACATGCAAACTTAAAGAAAAAAAAAGGCAAAAACATTTTTTTTCCAGTGGGCAAGTCCAACTATTATTGATAGTAACTGTGAGATTAGAAAATATAAAGAAAAGCCATATTTCCCACCTCCAAGAGTTATGCGATCTCTTATAGCCATTGACCATCTGCATAGTTTATCACATTGACATAAAGAGATGTCGGCCTAACCTAAATTTGATAAAAATCATGACTCCCATACACATATAGAGATAGAAAGATATGTAGATACAGATATGTATATATATATGTATATATCTATATATATATATATATATATATATATATATATATATATATATATATATAGATATATTAGATATATGTATATGTATACATATACATATAGATATATTAGATATATATACAGATATAGATATAGATACATATATACACACACACAGATATATATATATATATATATATATATATACAGATATAGCTATATATAGATATAGATAAAGATGCAGATATAGATATAGATATAGATACAGATATAGATATATAGACATAGATACAGATATATATATATATATATATATATATATATATATATATATATATATATATATATACAGATATAGATACAGATACAGATATATATGGATATAGATACAGATACAGATATAGATAAAGACATAGATACAGATATATATATATATATATATATATATATATATATATATATATATATATATATATACAGATATAGATACAGATACAGATATATATAGATATAGATACAGATACAGATATAGATAAAGACATAGATACAGATATAGATATCTCTCTGTATAGACGTATATAGATACACTAGTTGTTTTGACCGAACATATCTGACTGAAAACATATCTGACTGAATCATGATGAACTGAGAAGTGTAAAGTACAGAAGCAGAGATTCAGTATGCATTTTGTTTTACTTTTCTCAACTGTCATGTGATTGTGAAGTTAGCATATTAAAGTAAGGGTGTGTGGGCCAGAGCTCCCTCATGTGGGGGGATGCATGCAGGGCTTCTGTCTTTGTTAAAAGCATTTTAAGGTATGTCTGACATAATCAATTTTTTGTGCATCAGCAGTGATTCACTATATGTAAGTTTGTTTTTCTTTACTTCAATGTTTTGCAACTGTGGAGTTAATATGTTTAAGTAATGGAGATGTGGGTGCAAAGTCCCCCACATGGGGATGCATGGGGTTTGCTCCCGTTTTAGGAGCAATTTTGAACCATGCTTGATGTAATGAAGTTTTTTTATGAAATGTGTTTGTGCATCAGCAGTGATTCACTGTGTGTATTTTTTTTTCTTTTCTCTACTGTTGTGTCACTTTGGGATTGTTATATTTAAGTTAGGAGGATTGAGGGCAAGGACCTCACATGAGAAGTGTAGGGCTGCTTATGACCATAATAAATAAATAAATAAATAACTAAATAAATACATAAATAAATAAATAAATAAATAAACATTTTTATGGTCAGTCAATTGTGCTTTCAGTCCAGTTTGTCCCAGAATTTGTGATGCTGTCAAATGTGATTCATTCAAAATAGCGATGTGTATCTGTATGTCTCTCTGTATATCTCTATCTATATAGATAGATGTGTGTGTGTGTGTGTGTGTGTGTGTGTTTTGTGTGTGTGTGTGTTTGTGTGTGTGTGTGTTTGTGTAGGCACACTTACATTAGTGTGAACTACATTTTTATTTCCTACATTCTATGCTTAGAAGAGATCTCTCTAGCCACCTCACAGTTTATAATAACACTGCAAAATCATGAATGTGTTATTTAACACCTCCTCTCCATGCATTACAAAAAGACAGACTATCTTTAGTTTTTACCATTGCATTTCTAGACATTCTGGACTGTGTCTATAACAGTTTTTAAAGGAGACAAGAGAATTAAATAAATATATTTTTCTTATGACAGATGAGGCATTTCTGCATTGTTGTAATCTGTCTACCCATACCTGGTATAGTCGTACATACATACATACATATGCATATACATAAATACAGTACGAATAGCTATAGATTAAATGTGCAGGTATAGGTATAGGTACTAGCAAATATAGACCATTCTTGTTTTTAGATCAAGGGGTATTGTTCTTTAGTAATTCAGCTCTGACCAGATCATGTATTACTTGTACTTAATACTAACCATTAGCAGATATAAGGGGGCTGGTGCAGAATCAGCACTAGTTAAAACTGCCTGAGAAAGGGTTGTGGAATAATTACAAAAGAGTATGCACCACAGCATGTTTTCCTTCACCAAAACATTTAGCTTGGCAATTTTGAAATGATTTAGCAAAATTTGTTCAGTATAAGACCGACTTTCTGAATCATCATAGCTTCTCAAAGTTTCTAGCAAATAAAAGCATATTACATTTGCCTATGCCATACCATTCAAACTCTGAGCTAAATAAATGTGGTCAAAGCCAAAACTAATAGAGGGACAAAAGCCCAAAGTCAGGGACATATTTTACATTTTGCTCTTATAAACTTGGAAAGTTGCTAGAATAACAGGTTTTGCATTAGTATGTATTTTCTGAATGACATGACGTAGGAAGCTTAGTTGCATGTTATTATTTAATGACTTTAATCCTCAGTGATTTTCCAGAAAACTACAAATTTCAAGAGATACACCGAGACAAAAGTCTGGGTATTCAGTTATAATCTGGCAGTTGAGAGGTATGGCCTCTACTACAGCTAGGTCAACTTGATTTTTCAGTGACATTCCACTTAAAACATTCATGGAACATTGATGTCTAACATGCCTGTTATCACTATGTGGTAGGTAACTACAAAACATGACACAATATAGTATACATGGTTGTCTTCATGTGTACTCAAGAAAACATTCACAACTAATTAATTAAAATCCCAAAGAAGGCTTCTTCTCTATAGAAACTTAACTAAATGTCACAGTAGATTAATAGTCAGTACTGAATAACTAAGGCCCTTTTGTTTAGATGTAAGCAGATAGAAGAAGACACTGCAGCCTTCTTATGATCATAATAAAACTATAAAACAAAATGAGGCTAAACAAAGCATAAATATACTTTCAATAAATTATACCAAATCCAACTTTCTTCTGCATATATTGCTTACCGTAACTCCAAAAGTCATCAAATGTTCAGTACACTATATAAGAAAGGAAAATAAGAAAATTATAATTCTCAGACAACTAGGTCTGTTTTATCTACATTCACAACAGTGAGAGGTTGCTGACCACGAAATAAGGCAGTTACAGGTGAAGAAGTTAGCAGTACAAGCATTCATTGGTGAAATTCAAGGAAAGAACAACTTTGGGTAGTCTGTGCTACAGCAATAATAACATTTGTTTTAATAAGTTTCTCAGTTCTAAGACCTATGCCAGTGCTCCTGTTCTATGAGAACCTTCATCGGTACTTCTAAGTTATATTTTAGGTCCCCTGTTTTGGAAAGTACTCTTTGCTTTCCATATTCGAATCATTAAAACCATATAGTATTGTTATTACTACTTTTACCCAAAAAAGATTACTGCCACCTCTAGACTGAAAGAGAAAATATATCTACTATGCCATGCCTCTCCTGATTCAATACTTTACATATGTTGTTTCATCCTGTTCTTATTTATCCATCCTAATCCGTAGCACTTTGAATGTGCTATTCATATTTGTTCATTCAGATTGCTTACGCAAAGTGTTGGAAGGGTTGGTCATTTGTACTGCCAAAAGTGCAGCTGTAGATTACTAATGTGCCCCAACTCATTTGTTACAGTTATGGATTACTCTATTCTGTAGCAATGCTCTTCTGCTGAGTGCAAAGCTTACATCTTCTGACTGGCAGTCTGTGTCCAGTTTTAGTGTATTAGCCAAAACGAATGAAGAGCTGGTGTGAAAACATTGCCTTTTTTGTACTTTATGCAAACCACTGCATTTCTATGCAGCTCAGAACATCTCTTTTGCATACTTGCATGCCTCTAGTGTTTGTTTTTTATCGTGAATTATAATGAAGTCAGTTATATCTTTCTAACACAAAGATATCTGATGCAGTTGAGAAAGATTGATGAGACATTTAAGAGTAGGTAATATTTTTTTCTTACATTACATAAAGGGAGTTG
Organism: Protopterus annectens; assembly: GCF_019279795.1. Lineage (NCBI taxonomy): Eukaryota > Metazoa > Chordata > Ceratodontiformes > Protopteridae > Protopterus > Protopterus annectens. The sequence continues at coordinate 692,316,475 of NC_056726.1, read as the reverse complement.
CTTATTTCCATGTTTTTGAAATTTTGCACAGCTTTTAAATGCATTGAATTGTGTTAATAATTTCATATGCAGAGAACATATTATATGCATAATACAAACTGATGCAACTGAAATTCTTTGCTCAACATGATGTAAGTAAATTAGTGAAATTTTTAGATACCTTTTGCCATTTTGCCCAGTTTTTCTCCCCATTTAATAAATTCCCCCCCCCCCCCGTGTAGTACAGGAAAAAGAACCATGCAGACGGGATGCCAGACAGGCAGTCACAAAGATTGCTTGTGCTCTAACTGGCACCCTACCAATAAGTACATTTGTATAGACTAACCCACTTCACAGGTGGGGAGACAAGCTACTCATAATACCGTGGGATAACCAGTGCCATTCTTCTGTGAGACCATGATCCCATACACTCACTAATGAAGTCTGTCACTAAGCTGTGGTATGGTGAGCTCAAAGCCCGCTACCTAAGATGTGTCAGTGTATACTCCTCCTCCTCCATGGTGATTGTAGCTATATGCATCATGCTCTCTGATAAACTGCTTTTCAGAATGGGCATGCTAACTCTCCCCTGTCAGCTCCATCAAGGGCTCAAGCTGCTGAACAAATTGAACAATTGAGTTGTAGTCAGGCCTTTATCCTTCTATGTCGCCACAGTTGGCTTTTAAAGGTAGTATACTGTTCCATTCATGAAACAACACACTGAAATTAGTTAAGTCAATTTACAATGCATCAAATCTCACAAAGTTTAATCTAATGCCATGCACAACCCTAAAACCTAAATAAAAAAATAGATAAAACCAAACCACTATACACATCCCATCACATCTCAATAATTTTAACAAAAAGCTGAGAATCTCAGCAAATCAATACAAAGAAACCTGCAAAAACCTAAACATACAAAACTCCATACGTACTATTTATGCAGAGGGTAAGGCCACATATCCCATATAACGTATCTCTGCTGACACTGAGATCACATAGCAAAGGGGAAGAAGCATGCAATTCTAATCCCACTGTACTACACCCTACTTTCTAACATTTTTCTACTGCATGACTACTCGACCTAAACAGAGGACAAAACAGAAATTCAACCAACCATGCTTTCAGTAAAACAAAGGGATACCATTGCAAGCCAGTTATATGTGAAACGTATAGCAGCTTACTGGCATTTACTGTGAGTGCAGTTTATGGTTTGATCTTAATAGGCATTAATCAAAAGCTGTGAGACATTTGTTATTACTAAGCTACAAGTTAATATGCCAATTGTATGGGTGGGTTTTTCTTTATGCTATAGGAATGCAGTAGAAAGGATTCCATCTTGGCTGATATAAGAGTAGCTGTTCTTGTATCTGTTAAAGAAAGCAGTGCACGGACTTCCTAATGGAATACTATAGTGAACTGAAGGGTAAGTCACATGGCCATAAAGCATAGAGTGCATTATAAAAATAGACACCTTGGGTTTATCCAGTCATTATGATAGGTTTGCCATTATATGCGTGAGGGCTGTAAGTACACTCCTCAGTATGGCGATAATTCAAATGTTATAGGAGGAAAAGACGTACTAAGTACAAAATTGCTGTATCCCAGAGAATTCTTTGTCGAGGTATAGAGATCTTGGAATTAGTATACATGAGTAGCAGGGAGGTTGGAGTGCAATCCCCACGTCAGATGCACAGGGGACCGTGTCCCCATTAAAAGCTTTTAATGCATAATATACAAGTTTCTCATCTCACAGATATTTTAGAAGACTCACAATTTTTTAAAGTTATAAATCTTGCAATATCATGTTTCAAATTTCTGATAGGTTACATTTTTGGTGTCTTCACACTAATACGAAAGCACACTTCTGTCACAGATTTGTGCCTTTAACAACAATTTGTATTACAGGGATGCATTTTATATTCTGTTTTTGCTTGGTATGAAAGTTACAGATTTATGAACAAGAACAGGAAATTAATGACTTTAAAATTTCTGAAGCCTTCTAAACTGGTTGTCATCAAAGGTGTCAGTAAAAATGTGTAGTTTTTTTTTTTTTTTTTTTTTGGAAACAGCTTTATTGAATTTTCAATAATTCATGAATTTCTTGACAGTTGCCTATATAAAAGAATGTTTGAGGGCTGGCAACCCTACCTTGGTGTCCTCCATTATATGTATATATTTCTACTTAAATTTATTCTGAAAACTGCCTGGAAATGTCATTAAATATATTTATTCTAGATGACTGCATTCAATAGACAAGCATTATTTTCTGAGACATGTTATTGATAATGGAGCAATTAGTACCTTTGTACTGCCCATTTCCATCAGGTCTGGGTCAAAGACTGCCCTGTAAGCCAGGCACAGGATAGCAACCTGTAGAAGACAGAATACAATATCAGGGCTTTCAGTCTTTCTGTGTAACACTTGTTTTGTGTACACTGTAATTTCTTGGTAAGAAACATCTGTGGTCTCTCCAGTTGTTGCAGGTTTCTGGTGAGATACATGCAAAAGGGAGTGTTGTACTCAATTATTGGTCTGATGATGGCTGAGTGTATTGGAATTATAACATCCTTAGATCTAGATATGATGCCATTACCTATAAGATGTGCCACATAGAAGGATTTCCTTTTTACTAGGGATACATGGTGGTCAAAGTTCAGATTCCTATCAACCTGAGTACCCAGATGGCATACCAATGGGTGTATACCTGGGGGGGGGTTACTGTCTATAATGTAATTAACAGTGATGTCAGCTTTCCCAAAAGGCATAATAATGCATGTTTTACATTTAGCTTTAATTGTGGCTTTGGAAACAATCATTCATCTGTGTTAACCCTGTCTGCAGTATATTAACATCACTGGGGACTCAATGATTGCTCCTGATTTGCAATCTTCAGTGAACTTGATCAGCCACAGACTGTCAAACTTTGCCTGAACTTCTGAGAAATAAATTCCAAACAGTAAGGGCCCAGCACAGAACCCTGTGGTACATCACTGGTGACTGGTCTTTTGCTAGAGGTGAAGTCACCCACTTTGATGGCATGTGAACTGTCATTGAGCCAGTTAGCTACCCATCTAGTATTGTAGGGAATAATTAACAACTGGGAGAGTTTCTCTATAATATCTGAGAGAGGGATTGTGTCAAATGCCTTAGCTAGGTTAAGATAGGCAATATCATACCTATCAACTGTCCAGATTTTCACAGAATGTTCAGCTTTTTGCCACATATTTTTGGTCTAGTCCATAAAATTTGTGATTTTCTGTCAAATCACTTGTATGATTTGAGGATTTAAGTCACTAAATATTGACATACATTTGAGTTTCAGACTTCAAATCCTAAATGTATTTTAATGCAAACCCTTTTACTCTAGCAACTTTCTAAGCTTATAAGAGCAATATTTAAAATCTGCCCCTAATTTTGGGTCTTTGTTCCCCCCATTTTGTCAGACTTTGTGTAGATTTCTTTCACTAAGAGGTTGAGAGGTATGTGCAGTATACAATCACTGTTCTTCCCTCGTCCATGGCCTTGATGAATTTCTCGAAGACGTCAACCATGTTGAATAAGGCAAGAGCTACATTTAATGAATTTGAACTGGGTTGAGTCCAGAGTTTGGAAATTACCTATGTCCTTGTTAATAAAGTCCATAATGATTCTTTCCATGACCTTGCAGATGAAGCTAGTCAAACTTATGGGCCTATAATTCCCAGGGTGAGTTGATAGCCCCCTTTGTGCAGAGGGATTACTGTTGCTATCCTTCGTTCCACCAGAACATAGCCAGATCTCATTAATCAATGACAAAGACAAAAATTATTTGTAAGGACACATATTAGTCTCCTTTTTATTTATAGTTATTCATCTGAAAGCTATTGGAATAAGCACATTTATATTAAAATGCATTTGCTAAAGAATAGGAAGAACTAAAATTAAATTAGAATTAAAAACTTCCTAACACCAAGTACTAAAATCACCATTGCCCAAACACATTTGCTCTCCACCCTTCTTTATTCATCTGCAATATTCACCAATCTTAACAAAACCATACTTGATAAACTATCCAGCTCATATAATCATATAGCTAGATTTGCAGCAGGAACTCCATACAGGACCCATCACTGCACCAACCTCAAAAACCTAACATGGATTGAACTCCCCAACCTTGTTAGAATTACCCAACTTACTGAGGTATATAAAATTCTCAAAAACCCCAACAATTGTCCTTCACTTCAGAACCTAGTCCTTCTATACTCTAATCTTAACAGTCTACGTTCTGCAAACAGACCACTCATAAAGATGGTCAAAGCTTACAATACTGGAGGAGATGCACTCTTTCCAAACGCCGTTGGAAAAGTCTGGAACTCTCTTCCCACCAGTATTCTTTCCTCTACCTCTCTACCCCATTTCAAGAAACAACTGTTTCACCACTATCAGAAGCACTGGCTTTGCCAATGCTCATCTCCTGACTGACATTTCCTAGTCTCTATTATCTACCTGAATTGTTCATTGTCTTCATTTTTTTTATTTCCTTATATGCATTGTTAACAAATGAATTTTGCAACCTGATTGTTTGTTTGATTTTTGACTGTTTCTCTCTCTGTAATATTATAATTTTGGAAATGTCTGTATTTTGTATAATGTTGGAGCTTTTCTCCCCGGGCCTCCGCTGAAAAAGGACATTGTATCCAGTCGGATTTTTTCCCGGTTAACAAATGTAAAATAAAATAAATAAATAAATAAACTTGTCTCCTACAAGAATTAATAACTTTGAAAAATGACTTCAGTTCTCACTGCTTTGCTGCAATATTACAAAATCATAACAGAGTGAAGTTTAGATGTAAAATCAAGAATGGCTTTATAAATCAAAAACAAAAGAAAGCCAAAAATCCAATTTTTTCTCAAAAAATGACAAAGATTTGGAGAAAAATAGCAACATTTTGATCTAAAATGTAAAGATACGCATGAAAATAAAGGACAGCTGAGTGGTTTAATGGGTGAAAGTACTAATACATGTTCTCTTATAGCAAAAGTGAGGACTACAAAGAGATTCCTGAAACACAAAACTCTACTACTGTGAAGTGAGTCAACAGTGAATGACACTGCAAAATAAATTAGCAAACAATTCTGAAATGAAGATAAACTGCAATTTTGTTCCATACACATGAATCTTTTCATGTGAGGTTTGCCCATATGCACCCACTAACTAAATATACAAATTAAAATACTGAATTATTTTGCAAAAACAAAAATCCCCTGTACTCTCACACAATGCATCCTAAACTTTAGAATATATATAGATCAGTCAAACAACCCATCATTATCATCCTGAGACCTACAGCATACCTCTCAACCTCTTAGAGCAAAAAATCTGGACAAAGCCTAAAATGGTGGGGGGGGGGGAATAAATAGGGACAGATTTTAAATATTGCTCTTACAAAATTAGAAAGTTGATAGAATAATAGGTTTTGCATTTGCTTGAAATTTTTAAAGGATATGGAGTCTTAAACTCAAATGTGTGTCATTATGTAATTACTTCAATCCTCAGCTATTTGCCAGAAAAGTACAGATTTTAGGAGGAACACACCAAAAATATAAGGCAAAAATCTGGACATTCTGCAAAAATCTGCACAGTTGAGAGGTATGCCATACAGATATAATGGCACTTCAGTTTTACATGTGCACACACCTCCCTACCTTTTGCATCTGTCATCTGTATTTTCTAATGTTCCTGCTTTGTATAGTCGTATGTACGCAGCCTAAATTAATCTGCACCAATAGCAGTTTAACAAATGCAGTCATTTGCACTCAGTATCAGCCATTCTTTTTTCATGTTCATGATTTGGAGTTCTACTAGTTTCTCCTGTAAAAGGTTTGGTAATATTATATTAACATTTACACAGCCAGAAACACTATAAATGAAACTGTAAAAAAAAAAAAAAACACATATTGATTACAGTGCACGTTCTGCTTTATGCAGAAAGGAAGGACTGCATTTCTTGGCAGTAGTGTGTCTTGGTTCTACTGTTTTGTTCTTTTGCCATTATCTGCTACTAGAAAGTTAAATTAATTACTAATACTATTACTTCCCATGGAATATGCTATAATATTCAGTGACAAAGATATGAAATTACAATTATATCCAGTTTTAGTTGGGAATGTTATAGTGTTATGTACCTAAAACCTCAATGAAAGGTATGTAGCTGAACTGAAGTATCATTTTCTGTTTTCCTGCCACCAGATGCTTTGCATCTCATATTTATTTTAGGCCCTTGCTGTTTTACTCTGTATAGAAAGAGAGACTCCATTATTCCTATTATTCATCATCACAGGTAACACAATGATAAGATAATTAAAGCAGGCTTACACACGTGCACTTCTATACAGAAATGTGAAGTCAGTGGTTAACTATTCGGTTGTCAGATTTGTGGAAGAAATACAAATTATCCATTCCTACTAAGGGCATGTAAAATCCAATTTCAGAGTTTTATGTGAATATTAATTTCAGCATACCAAGAGCTACAGAAAAGAAAAATGTGCTTTGACACTGAATTGCTACATTTAGTTTCCTGAAAATGTTAGACAAATGATGGAATGGTTGTAGGAAGGAAAACAGAAGCAAATTTTTGGATGGAATCAGGAGTCAACATACATGTCATGACATTAAAATCTATTAGCAAATGAGAGCAAGAGAGTGAAGAAAATTTTAAATGCCCAGGGACTTCAGCAAAGTAATTAAAGCAGATGGAAAGACAGAGGTGGTTGTCCCAAAAACAGATGGGATGATCTTTCCTTTTTTGTTTTTACTTTGATGTCATAAACACAGCAGATGGAGAAATACGGATGCATGCTGGCAAGGTCATAGCCTGAAGGCATGTTAGCTTAGTAGAACCAGCAAAGAAGAGAAAGAACTATTGAGTAAACCTATTTTATAGTATTAGAATGTCCAGATTAGAAAAGCAAGTATCATATATAATGATATTTGTGAAAGTATAGACCTGACATTTTTCACTGTTTTGTTTTATTTCCCAATGCTTGCATATCAATGCTATAATATAATTACAAAAGTTATTGCCAAATTCTTATGCATCTAACATACTTTTAGTAATTTTATTCCAAGGTCTGCTGTGAAGGTTAAATTATTCAGAAATGTGAATATATTGAGCTTTGACTCTTCAAAGTACTGTGTACCTAAATCAAAAACCTATTAGTAGTATCATAATGTTTTTACAGTTACCAAATAAATGAAAGCAGAAAGTAGATGTGTTGTAATTACAAAACGTATTGGAGGATTGTAATGAGAAAACATAAGGGATAACTAAAGTCAGGCATCAACATTTCTCTTTCAGTATTTGTCTCTTAATGTATGTCCTTTTATTGCTATTTTAAGCACCAGTGAACTGAGTAATCTGGATTTGTGGATCTGAATGGAAAAGCCAAAATGAACTGTATAAGTACAATATCAAAGAATTTGATTCCACCTCATGTAAATTATTTACTAGGCTGTATATTACTTGCTTTTATTTTCCATGTACAGAGTAATTTTCTTCTGCAAGTGTTTACCTCAGTTATACATTGATCAACTAATACACATCATATTATGTTATATCATGGAATACTCACATGCCTAAAGTGTACAGTCAGTCAGCTAGATCCCAAAAGAGTTGCAGCAGCAATGCAGATTACTCCAGCAGAAGAAGAAATGACCTGGAACGGACTTCTAAGTCACGCACCAGAATATGAAGATAGAAAAAGAGAAGGAGGTAGAACATCATGGCATAGAATCCTATATGTGATCACTACCCCACACGTTTCCAATAGGTCACAGTTAGACAGAAGTACTCCATGTAAATGAATTATATTATCCATTTTGAGTTAACTAAAAGTGCATCCAGAGTCATCCAGTTGCAAACAACTACAACGGTCTGATAAGAATGAAGACCTATAGGGATGATGTCAATTAGATTTCAGGCACAGGAACATATTAAAGAAGTCAGTGTCTGATGGTGGACTGAGCATTTGGAACATGGCAGAGACTAATACAGATGTCATTTTAGGACAAGGAAGGGGCAGCTGTGCAAGGGACTTCATATTTTTCAGGTATTGTAGATTTCAGATAATCTTCTCTCATTGCGGTAACATGCTAGTTATTCATTTAAAATTATCCTGAGCCATGTATTATCAGGTGGCTGTTTTAGGCTGTATCAGAATGGAATGATGACTTGTACCATATAGGGTTAGTATGGAAAGCAGTTCTCCAGGGGATGGGTATGGGAAAAGCAAGGTGATTACTTATTTGCCCAAATGACTTTAGCAGGAGGGCAATGGTATAGAGACACTGATATCTTGTAAAATAAAGTTTTGTTATAACTTTTGAATCATCTTAACTATCCTTCTTATGGTTGCTATTTGAACTCTGCATTTTTTGGTTGTTTCAGTACAATGGTGTATAACAGGCTTAGAGAGAATGTATTCAATGAGAGAAAAAAGAGATGGCTATCTAACATACATGGAATGAGATATAACACTTTCACAATCAAAAAGAAAAAGCAATCACAAACTTCTAAATAATACAGAATCACATCACTGATCAGGTTGTTACACCCTTCCTACTGCAAACACCCCCATGTTGCAAAGTTGTGGTTACCAGCATCAGATATCTATGTTTTTCAAGCGTGGGTATACTTACTAAGTACATATTTTCTAACTGTGCTCCACCAGTTTATTTTTCTGCTATACACTGGAGTAGTGACTTAAACCAAATTATTGGAATCAAGAGAAAAAAACAGCATATCAACAAGGCTTCCACACTTCCTGATTTGCATATATGTTCGTAAGCCATCTTTTGGAAATTATGCTGTTTCATGTTCTCCTGCAAGGCTGGGACAATACCTTATCCCGAGCATATTTTATTCGGAATCTGATTTTTAACCATAAAAAAGGAGCTTCAGGCAAGTTTGATTGATAATATTCCATATTATACTACACTTTACAATAGGTGCTACAGTTACCTGCTAAGATGATGACATAGGTTCATAGTTTAGTACTAGGCTAATTGCCCTTATGGGGCCATTTTAAGCCTAGCCAATTACCCCCTGTGAGAATCAAACCCTGTACCTTGTATCTGTAAGGCAAACACCTTAACCATTATGCCAACCTCCCACCCTAATCATGGGTTTGCTGCAATGATTGAAAGCACGGTAGCCTTCTGAAAAACATAACTACTCAATTTCACATTTTCTTCTCATTCTGTTTCCATATATCCCCAGGTTAAGTGCAATTAAAGTAAAAACAATATTTCTTTTTTGAGAAAATGGTGTTGAAATAATGCAATAGCATCTGATATCAACAATACTAATATATGCTGCCTCATTTCTAAGAAGATGCAAAGTTGCCAGCATATTTGCATCCTCCTTTTATTGCTAATTTTAAGATGAATAGTTGATACCACTTTTCTGCCACAGATCGTGATTTTACTTTTATTTTTTTTCTTAAAATGATACACAGCCCATGAAAAGATATTGCAATTATGTACAATGCACAACAGATATTTTGATAACTATCTTGTACCAGGGTTCACAATAGCAAAGCAGCTGCAAAGTAAGAAATGCAAGTGCCTTTGAGTCTTTAAAAAAAACTGTAGCTAATAAGTATACAGAGTGCACTCCATACCTCTCAAATGTCCAGAATTTCACAGAATGTTCAGTTTTGTGCTTCATAAGTCCTTCATCTATGCAGTCACAGAAACCTTGTTCAAGGCCTCAGAGAGTATCCTGGCCTTGCAAAGCTACAATGCTTTGCGCACCTTTAGATCATAAAATGAATGTGTGAAAACCAAAGGAGTTGGTGTTTCAATCTATATTAGAGATAAATTCACCTCCTGTCTAGTTAGACTGGACAACTCCAGGGCCAGGTTACAGTGGGTAAGACCCCCCCATTCAAGTCATAGCCAGTTATAGATCCCCCTCCATGACTCATGATGCCCACGAAGCCTACTTGACAAAACTGGAGACAATCCAAATTTTACTGAATACACTGATTATGGGGGATTTCAATTATCCCATCAACTGGTAAACCTATGCTAGCCTTAACTTACTAGAATGAAAAGCTCCTTGACTTTGTTAATTCAAATGCCCTGGAACAAATTTTCCATAACCCAGCAAGGGGAACAAACATTTTGAACCTGGTCCTCACCAACATGTCAAACAGATGCACTGCCACAATTGCTGCACCCTCATTAGTTAAAACTGATCACAAATCAGTTACCTATGAGCTGGCACTAACACCAGAACTCACAAAGAATTAGACTAAAAAAAAAACTTCACCAATGCAAACTATACATTTCTAGGTAAAGGTATAAATGCATTCCAAGCCCCACCCCAAGCTGGAAGTGGTAACTCTGCCGAAGTTTACACTAAAGCCCTGTACAATTACTTGCATAAGTGTATCAACTTGGCTATACCAGAAAGAATCAAAGCCAGAATCCCAAGTAAAAACAAGTTGCCATGGTGGACATCCAGCATCAACAAACTTTACAATCAATGCAAAAAGTTGCTGTCCAAGAAAACAAAGGCAAGGCCAAAACAATAGAAAAGCACCCTTCTCAGCCTCAACAGGCAAATAAGATAACTTGCCAAATCCCCCAAGGGTTTCTTTGAGAGAAACTTAGTAAGTACAACCAAGCATAACCATAAGGCCTTTTACAGCTACATGCATAACCTAAATTGTATGAACCAAGCATGTGCAGAACTAGTGGCCAGTGTTAACACACACACTGACCCCTCAGTGATAGCAAACCTGCAGAGACAGCAAACCTGCTAGCAGATTTATTGAAAATTTCACTCCCTATCCTCTCCTAACTTACAACAAACCATCCCCAACCCCCCCACACCCTACATATTTGAAGAGCAGGCCCACAAATTCTTGTTCAAGGCAAAAATCACAGCCTCTATTGGACCAGATGACATCCTGAATTGTCTTCTAAACAGGCTAAAACATGAACTAGCATCAGCACGAAGTACCCTTTTCAATCATATCCTAACCACAGGCTTTGTTTCTGCAGAATGGAGAACAGCAACAGTTATTACCCTCCACACAGGTGGCCTAGCAACAGACCCAGGGAATTACAGGCCCATAAGCCTGACCAGTCTCATCTGTGAGGCCATGGAATGTATCATTATGAACCTCATAAATAAAGACATAGGTGACCTCCAAACTGTCGATCCTACCAAGTTCGGCTTTGTAAAGGACAGATCCTGCCTGTTAAATCTGGTAGATTTATTTGAAAATGTGACCAAAGCCATTGACGAGGGCAAATCTGTGCACACAGCATACCTCGACCTGGCAAAGGCTTTGGACACAATCCCACATTCAAGCATTACCCATAAACTTAGCAAAGTGAATGCAAACTCCTTCGTCGTAACATGGGTTACCAACTGGTTCACAAACCAGACAAACACTACCAATGGGTGACTCCATATCAACTAGCAAACCTGTTACCAGTGGGGTGTCACAGGGGTCATTGTTAGGCCCCCTACTGTTTGGTATAGACTTCTCAAAAGTTCAGGTCAAAACTAAGGAGTTGTGGCTGACCAAGTTTGGAGATTACTACAAACTTGGTGCAATCATTGAATCCCCAAATGATATCAGTATACTCCAGGAAGGTCTCATGCAGATCAATGACTGGTGTATTAGTCATGGTCTCACATTGAATGCAAAGAAATGCATCATCATTCCCTTCCTTAACTAATCAAGTGTGCTACATAGAAAGCTTTCCTTACTGTAGTAGGCACTATCAAATCAACAACAATTTCCCTAAGTACCCATGAAGTGGTAAAGGACCTGGGCACACATGTTGACTGCAATCTTAACTTCAACCACCATGTGTCTACTGTAGTAAGGAATGCTTTCTGTGTAGCACACTTGATTAGCAAAGGCATCGCCTCTAGAGGAAAATAAGTTATAACCCACAATATGCTGCACTTATCCGGCCCATAATTGAGTATAATGTCCGACTAATCATGTACCGTACAAAGTACCTGCAGCAGTCAGAGGGACTTCAGAGGTTTCTACAAAGAAGGTTAAGGGACTTCAGCATGTACCTTACACAGATTGACTAAAGTCCCTCTCACTATACTCCGTACTGTATAGACTTCTTAGGGGAGACTTATGCCTGGCCTACAGAGCAATCCAAGACCCAAACCTCATGAACTTGCTTCATATTTGTAAATAAAATTGGACTAGGGCTACCCATTCCAGGGACTTAAATTTGGCTTTTGACTTAAATAGGGCATGCTAGAGGGATAGATTTATCACCCAGCAACTGCCACGTCTTTCGAACAGGCTACCAATTCATGTGAAACAGAGCACCTGTATGAGACTGTTCAAGAGGAACATGGATGAGTGGATGCGGGATTGTAAATTCTTACTGGGGATAGAGCCCATAACCCTCCTGGACAAGGGCAATCATCACTAAATGCAGTCTTGGGTATTAACTAACATTTCTGCGGTATTACATTGTGATGAAATGGCTTAGCTTAAAATTATCTCCTGGTTGATTGTCTAGTAATCTCCTATGATCCTATGGTCTGTTCCTGATAAAATATGTGGTTTTATGGCAATCTTTGAGGATTACACTCACTAAATAATCACAAATATTCAAGTTTTAGACTTCATATCCTTTAGAAAATGTATATTAATGTTAAACATGTTATACTATAAAATGTCTACGTTTATAAGAGCAATATTTAAAATTTGTCTCTGATTTTTGGCCCTTTGTCCTCCCATTACTGTTGATTTTGTCCAGAATTCTTGAACAAAGAATTTAAGGGGTATGGTGTGCTCAGTAAAACTTTACTCTGTTATTATAAGCTTATATACAGATTGAATGAAATAACAATCACCATATGCTAAGTACAAATTAATGCAAACAACTAAGAGATGCCAAGTACTGCATTCATGTGACCAGATTTGACCAGTGGGATTTCAGGTAACCTGTAAATGGTTCATCTCCAGGGCCCATGCTTACTCTTATCAAGGGTATCAGAACTCATCAGAGATTTGGGATGCATGGCTAGGCTTGAAAAGGCTCTTGTGGTCACTAGCCTAGTAAAAACCTATGAATATATGAACCTATAAATGCTTTTTGGTCTCTCTACTGCGGATAATATGTATCTAAAAATAGCCAACTAAGGTTACACCAATTAAGTGATTAAAATAATTCACTTTATAACATAAATAGGCCAACTCCTTTGAGAAGGAGGAAAAAGTCAAAGAGACAAGATCAAATTATGAAAAGGAGGTCAGTGATCTGGGGAAAATACAAAGCATTCATGAGGTACAAGGGAGGAGGGTGGAGAGGTGGAGCAAGCACAGTACAAGAGGCAAAGAAAGGTAATAACATGAAGAAAATACAAGCTGAAACCCACTGGCTGGAATTCAAAGAATTGTGGTTGTATGTGCAGTGTTAAGCTTGTAAGCTTCCTGTTGCAGGTAGGTCCAGTGCATGCAGTCCTGGAAAAAGTGATTCAGAGATAGCTTTAACCAAAATGAGGAATATCTCATTATCAGCTAATATGCATGTCTTTGAATAACTCTTTGTACTGCCTGTGCTACAAGCATTTTCTGATGGTAATTTACTTTGTTGGCCTATGCATCTCATTTGTTCATGTACCCCCTCAGACTCTCTCTCTCTCTCTCACACACAAACTCACACACACACACACACACACACACACACACACACACACACACACACACACACACAAACACACACACACACTCACGCACGCACACAGACACACACACACACTCACACACACACACAAGCGCGCACACGCACTCATAGAGACAACCACTCAACATCACACACATGTGCATCTGGACACATACACCCCCCACCAACACACACACACATTCCCATACTCATACAGACAGCTACACAACATCACACACACACATGCCCGAGGAGGCAATAGCTAAATAGTGACTCTAGCAGCCACGTTAGGTTATACATCAGGATAATTAGCAGGTCTCCTTAGATATTAGCAGGGCTCACTGAAGCTGTGTCTTGCCCTTAGAGAGCACTGTTAGGACCTGCTCTCCTTTGATAACTGTTAGGTTATACATCAGGATAATTAGCAGGTCTCCTTAGATATTAGCAGGGCTCACTGAAGCTGTGTCTTGCCCTTAGAGAGCACTGTTAGGACCTGCTCTCCTTTGATAACTGGAGGGGGGTATGTTTAATGGTATTTCCTGGGAGGTGACTGGAGGTGAGTGGGGGTTAAAGATGGAGTTGAATTTGTCGGTCAGTAGATTTGCTATATCTCTTGTCTCTGTGAATATAGCTCCATTTAGAACTGGTTAGGAACACTGTTGTGTGCTGCTTTTGAGGTTTTTGACATAGCCAAAGAAGGCCTTATGGTTTGCCTTTGCCTGGTAAGCCATTTTTACCTCCAAACTGGCTTTCTTGGATTTAATTAGCCTTTTTAGTTGTCTATTCAGTTTGGTGAGAGAGTTTTAATTAGCCTTTTTAGTTGTCTATTCAGTTTGGTGAGAGAGGTTTATCTTTTGGGGTGTTACTGCTCCTAATTTTAGCTGTAACTTTTTTTTTCATTGTACAGCCTGTTTAGTTTTGGATTCTATCAGGGTGGTTTGTTTTTAAAGTTTGCTGTGGACTTACCTCTGATTGGTACAGCAGCTTCCGTGCTATGACCGATAAGGTTGTACAGAGTTTCTGTGAACAGTTCTGCATAGGCTTCTGTGTTGTTTGGGTTTGAAGGGGATTGGAATTTTGACATATCAATACATAATAAAAGATAATTTGTCTTGGAATAGTTCCTAATTGTTACAGTGTTAATTGGGGCTGCAGGATTGATTTTTATTTTAAAGGTAACCACTTTGTGATCAGACCTTAGCAGTGAGAACATGCCAATAGGTGGGGAGAAGCATTTTCTCATATTTGTAAATACCAGGTCCAATATGTTATCTTATCTAAGGTGTTTGTGTTTACAAAGTTCAGGTATCTCTGTGATTGCAAATTTGGGGTCATGTAGGATTCGAAGATGACAATTAAAGTCCCTCATGAGTATGTTATTTGGTTGTGAGGGTCTACAGGTCTAAAATATGAGCCATGCATTTCCTGGGACATAGAGGATTGCCTATAACTTGTTAGGATACGGTATGGGGCTTTATCTATGGTAATCTCTATGTGAAGAAACTCTAACACATTTTTCCTGTTTAACTAATCTAGAGGAATGCTGTTAATTTGTATAGATCAAGACACCTTCACCTTTAGTCCCTGTCATTGCAATGACTGATCCAAATGTGTGGAAGGTACTGAAGGCTTACACTGCCAGGATACTCTCTATGGCTTTAAACCATGTATTGTTTACTGTATAGATGTCTGCATTCTCCACTGTGAGGAGAGCTTGGAGGGGATGGAACTTTTTGCTTAAACTCTTGGCATTAGGAAGCAAACCTTTAGATTCCCATGGGCTGATTTTATTCTATGTTGGAAGGTTTATTGTTAATTTGACATTGCTTAAAAAACAATATGGGTGAGAGGACAATGTTTTAGCCATTTTGAAAGCCTAGACGGGACGTGCAGACCATCCCTGGCAAGGCAAAATGGTTTATTATACCATGATCCCCCCAAAACGTGCACGCTGATTGGCCAGCGTGCCCGTTGTAAATCGAGTTATACTAATGGAAAAAGGTCCGGTCGCCCGGACTTTTTTCCATTAGTATAACTCGTTTTAAACACTGTCTGCTATGTTAAATGGGTTTAACATGGCGAGACAGTTTAAAATAAGCAACGGAGATCTCCGTTGCTTATTTTAAAGCTGTCTCGCTATGTTAAACCCATTTAACATAGCGAGGCAGTGTTAAAAACGGAGAAAGCAAGATCTTCGTTGCTTTTGTGTCTCGCTATGTTAAATGAGTTTAACATGGCGAGACAGTTTAAAATAAGCAACGGAGATGTCCGTTGCTTATTTTAAACTGTCTCGCTATGTTAAACTCATTTAACATAGCGAGACATAAAGCAACGGAGATCTTGCTTTCTCCGTTGCTTTGCCCAGCTCTGATGTACTGCAGGCGCGCAGTACATCAGAACCGCGGATGCCAGACATCTGCGGAAGGGCAGTAAACAGGCATTATACTATGCCATTATTTAAGAAAAGTAATAGTTTCTTTTCTTAAATAATGTCATGGTATAATAGCAATAACCCACTTCTGGGTGTGGGTAATGCTAAATTTACCCACGGTTGGCTTTGGTTGGTCCTCGGGCTTCTCGGGACCAAACCACGCCAACCGTGGGTAAATTTAGCATTACCCACACCCAGGTGGGTTATTGCTATATTATCCTTATCCTTGCATGCTGACAAATATTTTAATACCTTAGAATGACACAAGAAACTAAACCAATTATGAAAGTCAATCATCTTTTCTTCATATTGAGATGTCATCCGTGAATGTGAAATGCTGTTCAGTGCTAGGTACATACCAATCTGTGACTAATAGCTTGACAGCTCCGTAATGTCTTTCTTCATATAGTCTAGAGATGTCATTTATGTCTACATGGACTATGACGGAGTCATACTGGTACTTGTGGAACAATGACTTGAGTGCAGGCATAACTTGGCAAATCCTGGATCCTGATAAACAACTGACCATTATTTTCTCTCTGTCCATCCTAGAGAGTGAGGCATGAGTATGTTGCACGATGGAGTACCCTATAACTGGAGTCCTGGGTAGTGTGTTGGCTTGCCTTATATGCTTTTTACTTGAAGCTCCACAGAGTGCAGTTGTATGTGCAGTGTTAAGTGTTGCTTTTGCTGAGTGTTTTTTATTTTGCTGGGAATAATGTTTGTAGGTGGAGTGTCTGGGAGGTATTTGGGGTGTGTGAAGTTTGCATTTAAGTGACTTTGCATACATTGTTCTATGTCTGTGGGGCATTCTTTGTGTGGTGGGTGTAATGTTTGCCTTTTTGACAACCTGATAACCTATTCTGTGTGCTTCTACACAAGAGCTTTGCCTCCAGTGACATTGTGTATATACGTCTCTTGCATACAGTATCTGTTTCTTTAATCATTACATGGTTGTCAGTGAAAATGAAACAATTGCTACAATATCTCAAGATACCCATCCCACCAAACTAGTAGCATAGAAAATGGGAAGGTACATGTTCATGATGTTAGGTCCTTAATTAGGTGAGCTACAATGGTGTGACACACAAGGTGTTAAAAGAATACAGCTGAGGGTGCTTTTGGGACTAGGGACTAGACCAGCAATATAATACTAAATGTAAGGGGCAGTGCTCTTCAGCGCGCAAACTAGTTGCTCTGTGCTTCTCAATGCACAAAGTAGTTTTTCTTTAATCACTGAGTTACCACGTACAGATTCAGAGGTAGCTCTATAAGAAAACTTTTACCTGCATGTGTAGGGGCACAAATGGGAATAACTGCTAAGGCACAAAATCTTGTTGAATAAATTGGGGTGGCATGGCTAGTATTATAAAGGCCCTAGTGGTCATTAGCTCAGTATACACCTATGAACCTCTCAATGATCAGAAACTACACTTTTCTATGACCTCATTTAACAACACCAAGATGAAACCTGTGGCTTATACAAGATGCTAGTCATTACTGATGAAAACATGAGATGACAATCATATAAGAAAAGCAGTTAGAAATATATCAAAAACTTATCTCCCTATGTAGGGTTAAACCTTATCTGACAAACAATGCAAGAATGAGTATTGCATTAGCCTATTTCCTTCCTGGTTCTTGTACTCTGCTTGAATTGTCCCCAATGTACAAGTTAGGCAGCAATTCTACTTGGGCAATGCTACAACAAAGTGATAACGTTTGCTGTAAATTTCCCCTATAAGACCCACTGTTTCCTAGCTCTTAGACAATTAGATTAAACTAAGCCATCCTGTTACCTAACCTTCTCACAACTAGTGACAACACAACCACTTCAAACCTGGAAAGTCCCCAACACTAAACAATCCTTTTGACCATCATTCTCCTAAAAGAACTTTGCTCTGCAGAAAAAATAACTGTGACTAGTAACTAAAACAAACAACAGTACAGGTGACTCACTTTAGCCTACTGTGGGTCCAAGCTCTAGAACGCAATCCTACTAACCCTGAAAGAAGTTGACGATCTTTAAGCTACTACAAAAACATCACATTATGAACTCATGGCCACACTTATGCTTACCAGGCTAAAACTGCAGTATAATCATGTGCTTTTTTCCCACATCTAACTACTATAGAAATATACAGTGGATATAAAAAGTTAACACACCCCTGTTAAAATGCCAGGTTTTTGTGATATAAAAAAATGAGACCACAATAAATCATTCAAAACTTTTCCCACCTTTAATGTGACCTATAACCTGTACAATTCAATTGAAAAACAAACAAACCCATTAGGGGAAAAAATATAAAAAATAAAAAACGTACAATAAGCTGGTTGCATAAGTGTGCACACCCTTAAACTAATACTTTGCTGAAGCACCTTTTGATTTAATTACAACATTCAGTCCTCTTGGGTACACACCTGCCATGAATTAAAGAGACTCTGATTAACCTCATATAATGTTCAGCTGTCCTAGTAGGATTTTCCTGACATTTACTCAGTTGCCTGCTACAACAAAAGCCATGGTCCGCAGATAGCTTACAAAGTATCAAAGGGATCTCATTGTTGAAAGGTATCAGTAAGGAGAAAGGTACAAAAAAATTTCCAAACATTGGATATACCATGGAACACAGTGAAGACAGTCATCAAAAAGTGGAGAAAATAAGGGACAACAGTCACTTTGCAAATAACTGGACGTCCCACCAAAATTGATGAAAAGAAAAGACAAAAACTTGTCAGGGAGGCTGCCAAGAGACCTACAGCAACATAAAAGGAGCTGTTGAAATCAAAATTGATGAAAAGACAAGACAAAAACTTGTCAGGGAGGCTGCCAAGAGACCTACAGCAACACAAAAGGAGCTGTTGGAATTTCTGGTACTGGTTGTGTATTATATGTGACAGCTATCTCCCATATTCTCCATATGTCTGGGCTATGGGGTAGGGTTGCAAGACGGAAGCCTTTTCTTATACAGAAAAACATACAAGCCTTGCTAAAATTTGCAAAACAATACATCAAGTCTCCAAAAAGCATGTGGAAAAATGTGTTATGGTCTGATGAGACCAGGTTAGAACTTTTGGACCATAATTCCAAAAGGTATTTTTCGTGCAGAAACAACACTTCGCATCACCAAAAGAACATCATCCCCACGGTGAAGCATAGTGGTTCAGTATTATTCTTTGGGGTTAGTTTTTGTCAGCTGGAACTGGGGCTTTAGTCAAGGTGGAAGGAATTATGATCAATTCCAAATACCAGTCACTTTTGGTCCAAAACCTTCAGGCGTCTGCTAGAAAGCTGAAAATGAAGAGGAATTTCACCTTTCAACATGACAATGACCCCAAACATACATCCAAATCGACAAAAGAATGGCTTTACCAGAAGAAAATTTAAGTTTTGGAATGGCCCAGCCAGATCCCAGACCTAAATCCAATAGAAAATCTGTGGGGTGACCTGAAGAGGGCTGTGCACAAGAGATGCCCTCGCAATCTGACAGATTTGGAGCACTTTTGCAAGAAAGAGTGGACAAATATTGCCAAGACAATGTGTCGTGCTGATAGACTCCTACCCAAGAAGACTAAATGCTGTAATTAAATAAAAAGGTGCTTCAACAAAGTATTTGTTTAAGGGTGTGCACACTTATGCAACCAGCTTATTGTATGTTTTTTTATTTTTTTGTATTTTTCCCCCTAACAGATTTGTTTGTTTTTCAATTGAATTGTACAGGTTATAGATCACATTAAAGGTGGGAAAAGTTTTGAAATAATTTATTGTGGTCTCATTTTTTATATCACAAAAACCTGGCATTTTAACGGGGGTTTGTAAACTTTTTATATCCAATGTACTTGACACCAGTGGATGAATCTCTGTAAGAAAATCAGTTGATTTTCCTTTCATATACTTTACGTCAAAATTTTAAGATTTATGTGCGTCTACTTCCTTTATCATGCTATTAATCCCCTTTTACCTTTCTCCCATTTTCTCACAACCATTATGTACTCCTTTACATGTTATAAGACCAAGGTCTCTTTACCTTATCTCTGTCTCTCTCTCCCTCCCCTCTTCTCTTCCTAAAACTTCTGTTCCTTGACTATGTCACTAGGACTGTCTGCCTTATTTTCTCACTTAGAACTATTCCATTTTCTCTACCTCTTTCACTCTTCTGAATTACAATTATCCACCTTTCTTGTCATTCATTCACCTCTGTCTGTCTGTCTCTCTCACTCTTTCTCTCTCTCTCTGTCTCTGTGTTAATCTCACACAAGCTCTTTTCTTTCTCAAGTTTATCACCATTACCTTTTTGGTTTTATTTCCCTTTATTTGATTTCACAGACTCTTAACTTGTTACTACTTGACCTTTTTGAGATGCCAGCACCCAGATGTTGTTGTTATGTCTTTACACTCTGATTTTGCATTGTTTTAATCATTTTCCTGCTACCATTTATCATCCTGTTCTACCACCTGCTTGGCTACTTTAAATTAAAGTGCATGTAAATCTCACACACTGTACCAAATTGTGTTCTCATGAGTTTGTTTAGAAATGTCTCTGCATGGGATATCCCTTATATATTTTAATCTTTGCACATTTGTAGGCTTGTATTCATGTTTATTTTCTGTATATCTGAATCATTGTTAATTTGCTTCTTCCTATACATGTTGCTTTCTATGGAATTCTTCTCCCTGAGCCTCAGCAGAAAAAAAAGTTTTATTCCCAGTCTGACTTTCCAAGTAAGCAAATGCAAAGAAAGGAAAAAAAATCTGAATACAACCGAGTGGAATGTGTATTGTTTTAGCAATAATCCGTAACCGGGAGCAGTCATCATACAGTTTACCCATAGTTGGTATGGTTTGGGAATGAGGGCAAAGCTCAAGTGATTAAACAAAGATAGCCAAGGGTAAATCACCCACAGGAGTGGATCATTGCTATTATGCAATAACATTATTTAAAGAAGAAATTTCTCATTTTTTTTAAATAGTGTCATTATAAAAAAGGACGTTAATGTTCTTCCATAGATTCCTAGGTTCCTAGGTATATACTAGTCTAAAGGCTATCAGGGTGTTTATTAGCCTAGACATGCAATCCAACCCAATTGCATCCCTATGCATCATAGACATTTATTAGGAAGGAGTATGTTAGTTACAAAGTTTCTAAAGGTTATGTGGGGGGGGGGGGTGCTAGATTGGGCATTATTGTCTGCCTCTATCTATCCGAGACCTCAGGGGGCAATCCCAGGGTGAATTTCTGATTTCTCATCCTTTGGTGAAGGTTATGATTAAATAGGGTTATGGATGGATTCTTCTTCACATGGATGGGGAGCCTGTTCCACCACATGGGGATCCTGTGAGACACATATTTGTCTTGCCAACATGTCCTATTTATGCAGCAAGTAAAATTGAAATCCTTGGACTAGTGGTTCTAAAGCTGTTCATTTTGCAGATGTGCAAAAGGTCCTGTTTGTAACCTGTGGGAGTCCAAGTACAGAGAGCGGGCTTTAAGGCAATCCACAAAGGACAATGTGTTTATACCCTGGATTGTCCTGGTAGGGAACCTTTTTGGGCATTCCAGCTGTCCATGTGTTAAGTCAGGTACATGATGAAGGCGAAGGGGGTATTATACTCAATTATGGGTCTGACAAGGGCCAAATTAAGTGGCATTATGACTGTAAACTTGGTCAGCTAAAGGTCTTTAACACTGGCCTTTGCCTCTGAGAAGTAGATGCCAAATAGGAATGATCCCAGCATGGGGTGCTGAAGTACCCCACTGGTGATCAGTCTCTTAGTGGAGATGGTCTCACCAATATTTTTTTCCTGGGTCATGTCTGTAAGCCAGCAGGCTGGTTTATGCCCAGTTTAGTGAGTTTGTCAACTATACCTCTGTGGAGTATTGTATTGAACCCCATAGCCAGGTCTAGGAAGGTGGTATGCAACATTTTCCCCTCATCCATCACCTTGGTGACCTTCTCAAAGAAGTTCACCAGGTTTAGTAGGCATGACCTTTCCATGACAAAGCAACACTGGATTGTTTCCAGCATCTGAAAGTTGCCTATGTCTTTGTTGATCATTTCCATGATAATATATTTCATGGCTTTGCATATTAGACTAGTCGGACTAATGGGTCTGTAATTACCAGAGTTATTTGATGTTCCACCTTTGTGAAGTGGGATAACCATTGCAGTCTTCTATTCTCATGGTACAAGCCTGTTTTGAAGCTATAGTTGAAATGTCATTCAAGTGGTTCTGATAAGTCATGCTTTAAGCAATTTAGGAGGCATGTTTTGATATTGTCAGGCCTACTGAAGCTCTGTATTTGGCTTAGAAACTGCCACCAAGACCTGCTCCTAGTATTTTAAAGGGAGAGGCAGAGGACTGTAGGCATCTAGGTAGCAGATTTGCTATGTCGCTCTGCTCAGTGAAAACAATCAGCAGATTTGCTATGTCACTCTACTCAGTGAAGTTGGCACCACTGACCACCAGTTTGGCATACTACTGTGTGCTGTCTTTCAGGTTATGGACATAGCTGTAGAAAGACTTGTGGTTCTCATTAGTCTGTGAGGCTATCTTTGCCTCATAATTGATGTTGGAGCCAATGCTCTTAGTTTCCTGTTTAGTTTACTTACAGATATCTTATCATTATAGGAGTTACTCTTCCAGATTTTAGGTATTACTCTTTTTATTTTGTTATATATCATATTAAGAGTAGGATTCCACCAGTGTGTTTTGTTTTCTGCTTGCATCTAGTAGGTACAGCAGTGATTTACATGGTTGTACATAAAGGTATCTCTGAACAATTCTGCAAAGATTGCTGTGAAAGGGGCTGGGAGGATTGAATTTTGACAAACTATCACGTAGGATGCGGTTTCCTTTGGAATAGTTCCTAACTGTTGCAGGATTTGCTGGGGTTACTTGGCTGATTTTTATTTTGAAGGTGACATCTTTGTTGTCTGACCTCACCAGTGACGATGTGACACTGGGGGTTGTACCGTCCTTTACCATACTGGTGAGTACCAGATCTATTATGTTTGATCCTCTGGTGGGTGTGTGCACTTTGTGGTCAAGAGTATTTGTGCTAATAAAGTCCAGGAATTGTTGCGAATTTGAAGCAGTGTATGTTTCCCAGTCTATAGAGTAGTAGATAAAGTCTTCCATGAATAAGGCATTTGGTTTAATGGTGAGTGTCTCTAGTAGGTCTAGGTAAGAGCTACAGGATTCTTGGGACATAGATGGTGAACTATAGCTTGATAGGATCTGGAATGTAACTTTGACTATGGTGATTTGTATGTGGATAAAGTCCAGGGCATTGTCTTGTTTAAGCAACCTAGAGGTATACTTGTTGCTAATGTACATCAAGACTCATCCACTTTTGCCCCTGTCTGTGTAGCTGATGATCTAAATGTGTGGTAGGCACTGAAGCCTTGCACTGCTGGAATGGTTTCTGTGAATTTAAACCATATCAGTAACAGCACATATATCTATATTCTCCAGGGTATGGAGAGGTTGCAGAGTGTGGAGTGTCTTGTTTAGGCTCCTAGAGTTGAACAGGATCGCCTTTAGCTAAGGTTACCATACATCCGGGTTTCCCCGGACACGTCCTCTATTTTGGGCTCCTGTCTATGCGGTTTTTGAAAATTCTGCGATTTGTCCGGGTTTTTTTCAAGAGGTGAGGTGACATTACATATCTCAAAAGATTGTTTGCATTGCTTGAATGTAATCTATTCCAGTCTGTCACACTCTCATCTGCTACTTATTGTGCACACATCCCAACAATTCCAAATAGAACACTCACCCACTAGGCGGATGCCAGTAAACACCATTTCTGGCCTGGCCTGAGTACCAATTTAGGCTCCAGTATCTCCTTTTCAGATTAAGTTCTCCTTGAGCCATAGTTGGTTGACATTTTTGCAACAACGTGACTTCTTCTAGAACAATTTGCTTGGGGTGAAACTAACTAAAGCACAAAGCTCCAGCAGTATAACACATGGATGCAGAGTCCTCTGTCTTAACAAGGTAAAAATTGCAGTAAGGGCTTAATCTCTCCTAGCACCAAAACTGTAATTTTAAGTATTTTTTGATAAAACCACATTCTGTAGATCCTGGAAGAAATCGGTTCCTAGTAAGCATTTTCGGGTCTATATTAGATAGTTGAACATTGAAAAGAGAGAACACTCTTACATCAACTCCTAATAACAGAAACCACACAATGTCGAACATACAGAACAGAGATTTTTTTTCCCAGGGGAAAAAAAAAATCGCTGCTCCAATTAAAAAAAAAAAAAAAATCCACAGCCCCCCGCACATCCAGTACTTAAATGTAACAACCCCAAGATTGCACCACAGTGGAGGAAATGGCAAAGTCCTGGGAATGGCCCAGCAAATTTTTTTCCCTGGGAAAATAATTGCTGTTCCGGCCATTTGACATACTGTGGTTTTGGTTAGCAGTGGTCAATGTAAGATCGTTCGCTTTTTTCAATGTTCAACGTCCTGATAGAGACCTGCATTTTCAACCATTTTATATGTGATGCCACAAAGTAATACATAATCTGGACATAATATTTCACCAGAATCAAACTTAAAAGTATCAATATAACTTCCTCAAATCCTGGATAGTTATATCAGATGATATAAAAAAATGGACTAAACAAATTTTTTTCTTTTCTTTTGAAAGCAATCAGTGGTCATGATAAATATTGTTCTAAAACATTTTATTCCATGTTGCTTCATCACTACAAAATACTACAAACGTTCTATTACTTTATCCCTTAGTAAATTAGTTTGATTATTAAAATTTGTTAATCACTTATAACAAACTAACCTTACCTAAGACTCATCGTGGAGTAGTTTTACCTGATTTTTATATTTATTATATAATCACAAATTCAATCAAAATTATTACAAGTAATAAATTATACCCATAAAGGAAAACACCAGAATCCATCTTGGGTAATTATATGGCATAATGTTCTAAATATTTTTATTTATAATCCTTTGCCTTTCCATTTCTAAAACTGAAATATCTCAAACACCTCAAAATGTATATTTTTATTAACTCACTTTCAATTTTTCAAAGATTAATTAGTATATTACATATAGAAAAAAAATGCAGCCTGTTCCAACCAATCAACCTCAATCCAAATCTAAAGTTAGAAAGTCAAATGTGTGTGTGTATATGTGAGTGTATATATATTAATTGTTAGTGGAAAGACTGAATTAATATAGAGTTACAAGTATAACAATGTATATCTGCTCTTAAATGGTATAAAAAGTCGTTTATAGTGTTTATTATCAGTTTTATTTGATAGTGTTAGTATGTAGATTATTTTTTATAAATATATTTATCTTTTTCTGTAGGTTTGATTTTTTTTATGTTTTTTATATAAAAGTTGGAATAAAATGGTATTAAAAAGTGAATATGCATCCTTAATAAGAAAGCATGAGGAAGACAATGTGTCTTTGGAAAGGGAGAACTAGGAAAAAGACAAAAAACTATGGACTCGACCTGGATGCACTCTAAAAAAGGAATTTATTGACAAAGTAAGTACTTTCATACAGGATAATACCTGTACTTCATCAGACAAATGACAAGACAATACTGAATAACATCCTTATATACACTCTCCCAAAATGCAACTCCAATAACCTCTATCACATGACTAATT
Source organism: Protopterus annectens (assembly GCF_019279795.1). Classification (NCBI taxonomy): domain Eukaryota; kingdom Metazoa; phylum Chordata; order Ceratodontiformes; family Protopteridae; genus Protopterus; species Protopterus annectens. The sequence goes on along the minus strand of NC_056726.1, from coordinate 692,290,712 downwards.
AATGCATAGATTACATTAATTGTATTAATTACATTAAACAAAGAGCAGCAGATGACACCTTAAAGAAAACTGTTTGAAAATAGAAATAGAAATGATGAAATGTATATGTATATAACCATAACTATGAATGAATAAAGATATTAGAATATGTATAAATAATTAAAAACATTTTTATGAACCATTAGAATGTTAAGAAATGAATACATATGAATGAATGAAAAATGAATAATGAAATTACAATTAAAAAAAAAAAAATATATATATATATATATTTATATATATATATATATATATATATATATATATATATATATATATATGTAATTATGATAGCATAAATTCTGTGCAAATACATTCAACAGTTTATAGACATGTTAGATACATGTCGAAACAGAGCTACTAAAATAATATAATATAATATAAAATCAGTTGAATATAGGATGAGTTATGTAAGATTATGAAATGTAATCCTTACGAAGATGCTTGTATCAGGAATATAGACATCATCTAATAAGGCTCCTTAATTTAAGTATACATGCCATGGAGCACATTTTGTTAATTCCTGGATACCTAAATGCATCACTTCTTAGCTGCCACAACAATTCGCATTTCTCCGATTGTAAAGAAGTAGGACCACCCCTCATATTTATATCAACTCTATCAATTACTCTAAATTCGAAAACATGTTCTGGTGAACTGATACTGTGTTTAGCCAAGGCATTCTCAACCTTTTTGTTCTTGATAGTGTAAAGGTGTTTGTACATCCTGTTCCTAAGTCTCCTGTCAGATTTACCAATATAGAATACAGGACACATTTTACAGATATATAATACTACGGGTGTTACAATTATATCTACCCGTGCATGAAAATCTCATGTCCTTAATCATGAAAGTAAGTCCTGTACTGACATGTTTACAATAGGGACAGCTTTCACATTTGAACATTCCTTTAGTCCTAGTGCTATCTGTTCTCGTCTAGCATGGCCTTTAAATTAATACCCCTCTTAAATATAATTCTGGGTTTACTTGGTAAATTATCCCGTAAGTTAGCGTCAGCTACTATCAAGTCCCAATTCTTATGTATTATATTTTTGATTAGGTATGCTTCATTACAAAAGGGAATAACAAGTGTAATAGAAAAATCTGTAGATGCATTATTGGTAGGTCTATTATTAAATACACTGAGGGGGCTATGATCATTCCCATTAACAAATAATCATTCAGAATAGCCTTATAAATAAACATTGATCTCTTTGATGTAACCTCCTTGATAATATCCTCTAATAGGGACTGTAGGTACATCCTCTATAGATCAGTGTATTTTTTTCCATGACCGATATACCAGGACACATTGGTTGAATAAATTAATGTGAGTCAAACCCAGGACTTCACAATAAAGATCAAAAGAAGCTCACCATCTTAATCCTCTGTGCTGAAGTACCTGATCTAACAGAAACTCATATTTGTAAGGACTCTGTTTCAGCTTTACAATGCAAGTTACGAAAGCAACAATCCAGCTTGATCCATGTCTACTCTTCTGTAATCAGACTTTATTAGCCTTATTTTAAAACTCATCTAAAGTCATTTAATGTTTATTGTCCTGTAAATACTTCCACTTGAACTGTAAAATGTTTAAGATGTTTCCTTATATTTCCTGGGCATCATTCATATCTAGATGCAGCAGACCAGCTTTTTTTTTTGTGTATGCTTATAAAGAGGCACTCAGTGGCTTGGATCCAGCATTTGCTTTTCTCACTTACCAAAGGAGCATTTTTTGGACTTATTGCCAAGTCCACATTTGTTCTTGTCTCTTTTCTTGTCATTTGGTGTTACTAAAGACTTTTGGCTTTTCATTCTCTTTTGCAGAGATGCAGTCTACTTTTTAATATGGCTCTTTCTTCCTGTTATGTAGCTTTGCCACTTCTGCTTCTGTACCTGTATCACGTGCTTTTGACATGGAGTGCTACTTGCTCCTATGCCTTTCTGACCTGTATGCAGACATTCTTGTTCAACATTTTACAGATCGCTACCATAAGGTTCCACTCTGCCCTAATGATGCCATGCTTATTTATTTTCCACTGTGGTTTCCAACCTGCTTTTTGAGACAGATCATTTTATTTTTATTTTTGTGTCAGGCTGTACTGGAATTTCAAATAAAACTAAGACCATATAAACACATTTATGCTTACATCTCAACTGAAGAGGGTGATGCCTCTCAGACGATTTGGGATTTCTATGACTTGTCTTTAAATGCATATAGCCAAACATCAGACGTTAGGTCTGACTAATCTTAAACAAAGAGCTAAGCCAGCTGAGATTTTTGTGATATATGATGGCTATAATTAAGTTTCATTATAAGGCAGTTTTTGTTGAGCAACAGGTTAGCTACCATATCTAATCTTGGAATTTTAAAAGGCTAAGGGGATATATTAATTGATAGGAAAACTTAGCAAGAATCCTTTCTGGTTAAGAAGCCATAACTGGTATCTGTTTTGGGTCTATGCAATCTCTTTTGCTGCATTCTGTGTAAGTTATTGCTGGCTGCCAGTTATATTAATTGTTCTCAAATTAAATGTTTTCCTTTTTTGTTGTTTTCTTTTAGGATTTTATTTATTTTTTAATTTACATTTATTTACTTAATAACCCTTTTCAGAGGAGGCTTGGGTGGATGCTACACAGATAAATCAATTTACAAAGAGATAAAACATCATGGCCACTATTCATAGTCATTGTAGGAATGTGTTACGTGTTTTAGCGATGTCTGGGAATAAGCATATCTAGAGGGTAGTTCATAGAGGCAATTTATGTTAATATGTGTTGTGAATTAGTGTAAGCAAATTAATTATAATGAGATATAAATGATAAGCTGTGTAAAGCAGCATATGCTAATGAAATCAACTTGTGATTCACAGTCAAATGTTTGCACCATCCACACATTCATTTTAAAAAATGAAGCTGCAGCTGTTGTGTCTACTTTGCAATCCAAAAATGTACCTTACTATGCAAACAATATGTGAAACAACCCTCCATAACTATATATACATGCAAAGTCCAGTCAATGAAGAAAGCAGTCAAACAACATCTGCCATCCTCAGAAAAAAAAGTTACTTGCAACAACACCCATTACATAGTATGCAGAGCCCAGCCAACTGAATAAAACAGTTTGTTAACAAATTCATATTTTCATTAGCCCCCTTGGTTGCCACCTGTAGTGGCTAAATATTTCCCAAAAAAAAACATTCTTACCACTTCAATACTCCTTCCATGTATGCACAACCACTAAATGACACAAAAATAAATTATTTTCTCTGTGATAACTATTTCCACTGCTGCTGCTGCAATGATTTTTATTTGCAAATGACAACTTTACAGTATACACTAAAGCCATTGTATTATGCCCCTTGTATGAATAAAACAAACATTTCCTGAAGTGACCTCAGTGGTCTTACATCAATTAGGTCTGCAGTTTCCTATACAACGTACCACATAACTCCAGTTATTACAAGTTAATATTGTGTTTTTAATATACGTTCAGGGCCTTTTACATGTTTTATATGCAAATGAGACCCACTTACATTTATCTCTATGAACTATAATAATATGCCAATGTCTAAGGCACCTTATTAGGTTTCCCCTTAATACTTAACTTCTAAGTACTTTACACTTCTGCCATACAGAGGCATGATAATGGAAAGCCCTCCAATGTCTGTAGTCACTGTAAACCTATTTTCATAATGATGCAGCACTGCTCTTGGCATATTACCTCTATGCTCAGCCAAAACATGGAACTGTGAATACCATCTCATATAAACAAAAGAAAACAAAATCCGCTATAGTCATATACAAGTTGTGCACATCGGGTATGAGTTCAATCAATTGAATGCAGCATGTTATACATACTCTATGTGGAATAAAATAGACACCATATATTGGAAGTAGGGTTGCCACCTTTTGCCTCAGTTGAAACTGGACAGAGGCCACACACCCCTGGCACCAGCCTAATTCCACCCATCCCATCCCCTTTCCCTGACCTCTTCACCCACATCCACTTCTATTTTCTGATATAATTTGTCATATCAGGGGTGGTAGGATGGCTTAATTTTCCTAATTGCATAAACAATGTTTTTCTTTTCAAAAAGCAGTTCAGAGTCTTAATATTTAACAAACACTTGTTTTGTTAAATAGAATACCAGAACTTGGTACAGAGTTTTCTGAATTACTGGACAATTATTATAATTTCTAAATAGTTCAGAAAAAATCCGGGTAGGTGGCATGGCTAATTGGGAGAGAAAGTACTGCAATAATGAAGTTAAGACAAGAAAATCATAACTGTTTGGTAAATATAAATTTATTGGTATGCAATATGCAGAATGCAGGAGAGACAGAGATTTATTTACCGAGTAGAGTGATATGATTTGAGTCTGTCTGCATAGGACAGGTGTTGGAGGCCATGAATTCTCTTTGTGAGATATTTCTGTGGCCTTTCTAGTTGGTGCGGATGTTTGGAGAGTTACATACCAAATGGGGTGTTATACTCAATTCTTGGTCTAATGATGGAGGAGGATAGAGAGGTAATAACCTTTTTTCTTTATGCAGTCATTGTACTTATGAGGTGAACCAAGTAAAAGACTTTTCTGATCATTGCCGCTACATGATGATCGAAGGTGAGATTGTTGTCAACCTGAGTACCCAGGTTTCTCACCACAGGTTGTGTGCTTAGGGGCTTGCCGTTGATATGATAATCAGTAGGGGCCGTGTTTTTGCCAAATGATATGATGCGAAACATTTTTTTGAATTTAGCTTGAGGCCATGACTTTGGCACCAGTCATTAGTTGCTATAAGTCCCTCTTGCAGTATGTTAACATCGTGTGTGGAGTCAGTGACAGCACCCAACTTACAGTCATCCACAAACGTGGTCAGCCACAGGCCTTTTGTCTTTGCCTGGACCTCTGAGAAGTAGATGCCAAACTGTAGGTGACCCAGGACAGATCCCTGGGGAACTCCACTAGTGACAGGTCTGCTATCAAGGTGGACGCACCTATTTTGACCTTGAGGGTCCTGTCGGTGAGCCAGTTGGCCATGCACCAGATGAGATAGGGATTTACTCTAAGTTGTGTTAGCTTTTTGATGATGCTGGAGTGGGGGGTTATGTCAAAGGCCTTGGCCAAGTCAAGGTAAGCTATATGTACTGGCTTTCCCTCATCCAGGAGCTTGGTGACAGTCTCAAAGAAGTCATCCAGGTTCAACAGGAAAGATCTGCCCTTGACAAATCCCAACTGGGTGGGATCGAGTGCTTGGAGATTACCTATGTCCTTATTTATGAGCTCCATAACAATACGCTCTATGGCTTTACAGATCAGACTTGTCAAGCTAATGGGCGATAGTTTCCAAGGTCAGTAGTGCCATCACCTTTTGCAAGGAGATGACAATGGCAGCTCTCCACTCTGCTGGAGTGAAGCCTATACTAAGGCTGGGGTTGAATAGTGTGCTCAATGGCGAAGCCGGTTCTTGCTGGAGATGGTGCAGAATACAGCCTGGGATATGTGTTTTTTGCCTTGGTTAGGGCCTTTAACACTTGATCTCTGGGGATGTGAGGTGTGAGACCAGTATCAGGGATGTCAAAAGAGCCTTTGGGGGGGATGGGAGGTGAAGTTTGCACTGAACCTATCTGCTGGCAGGTTGGCTTAGTCAACAGGATCAGTAAGTGATACCATTAAGTACTCATTTGGAACAAATGATAGCATTTAGTAAATCTTGAATTGTAAGTATAATCTGAGAAGGTATGATAGGTTTAGTATAAAATAAGGTATAAGAGGAAAAGATCAAATGGATTCTATGAATGTTAGTAAGGGAAGTTTGAAGGATGAGAAAAGAAATAGACATACATGATGACAGGATAGACACTCCCCCGGATTTACTAATCTTCCGTGCAAGACTAATTTAGTCCAGCATGGAAGTGGCAGTTTAAGAGGAGGACGGCAGCGCACCATGCATATTAATGAAGGCGGGCTGCCTGAACTCCTAATGCTACATGGAGTGTGGATGAGTACAGGGGCCATGTCTGAGAGCAGAGCTCTCAGAATAATCATGCCCCTGCAAAGTCGAACAGAAGAATGCGTAAATAAATGAGCGAGACCACTCATAGATGTCTGAATATCCCACCAACAGTCCCCATGTGTTCAACAGCAACAGTACATTTAAATAAAATGCAGAAACCCTGTTATTTTTTTTTTTTTTAAACCCCGAGTACAGCTAACCGTAGGTGCGCAGGTTTGCCCATCGCTTAGCTACGGTTAAAGCAGCTGAAAATGCTGAAGAGGATAACAAGGAATATATATGCAAATGAAGCAGCACAGCAATAGTGTAGTGGTTAGAGCATCTGCCTAACGAACAGCCATTCCTGGTTCAAGTCCCTCTGCAGCACATATCATTTTCCATGCAAAATCTGTATATGAACATATCTTAACAACTTATTGCCGTATAACCTACATAATAACATTTAAATGTGAACTGGAGTACTGCATTAAATGCACATGTGAAGTGTCGGTGTCATAATGAACAAGGCACTAGTAAGCAGGTATAAGCACAAATAAGCAGTAGTAAGCGTGTTTAAGTGATTTGCATGGGGATAAGCATTGCCTACACAGATTAAGCAAAGTAAAAGCTAACGGAGTGTAAGAAACTGTAACCGAAGGTTAGCAGTGCTTATCGTTGCACAAACCCACTTATAACTGCTTTAAAGTGCCTTAATCACTCTGGATCCAATGGCCCATGTTCTGCCCAGCAACAAAATGAACTGCCTCTGCAAGGCTCAAACTCAGGACCCTGTATACTATAGTCACAGAAGTTAACCACTAAGCCATCAGAAAAATAGATGTGAATGAGGTATCAGCAAACTAATCCTCACCACAGGAAAATCAAACCAAACATGTGAACTGAATCTATGTACAGTGTGAAGTGGTATAACCTGCTACATAACATAAACATGTGAACTTGAGTACTGCAGTAAACATAGATATGAGGTGTTATTGCAATAAAGTGTAGAAGTCCCCAGGTCCCCATACAGTGTATGTACACATGAATCATGGATACCAGACACATATATAACCTGTAATGAAGAACAAATCATTGCCAAATGGCAAATATAGTGATAATCAACTATGAAGCAATGCAAACTGCAGCACAGCTCATGTTAGTAAGTGTAGAAAATGTGTAGGGGAGCCAATTCTAGTTGTATACCTCTTTAAACAGTGCCAACCTTATGTAAGCAAGTGTGCCCATAGCTTAGCCTTTTCAAAACTGGCCAATCATGGCAAAGTGTGGGAAAATGGCAGTATTTAAACCCCACAGGTGGGGATATGTCTCAAAACTAGTTGTAGCTTCCTACTGCAGGCAGAATGGCTGGTGTGGGTGAAGGCACTCGATTCAGAGTGCAGCGGTGGGGCATCCAAGAGTCAAAATTCATGGTATGGCTCCTGGTAAAACACCATGATCAGAGACTACTGCAGGGCCAGTACCAGGGCTCGCAGTACAAAATGGAGGCCTGGGACAGTCTCGCCCATGACCTCACCAGTGCCACAGGTATCCTCCGGACTGGTGAGCAGGTCAGGCACCACTATGCTGACCTGAAGCGGCGGAGGGGGGATGTCCTGGAACAGTGGATCCAGGAGTCTTGGCAGATGGCCAATGCCCCAGTACTGAGTAAGTACACATTCTACTAAGTAGTAAATAATTGCCTAGCTTGTGTATACTATGGATAGGTATGGCTAAATATTAATGCATTTCTCTGACAACTGCAGATGAGCGGGCTACAAACCAGCAAGCCAATGATGCTAGGCTGCAAAGGCTGCATTGCGAGGCAGGTTAGTAATCAGTCTTCATGTATTGTCATAACAAAGAATATAAGAGCCTTAGAAAGTGTTGAACCAGTAGAAATAAATGTGTTAATAGTCTGTGATTAAGGGTATAACCCCTGGAGTGCTTCTGTTTACTCTTCTCTCATATGTTTGCGATCTGTTCCATACTATAAATAGTACTGTTGTATCTTAAGCAGTGTCACTCACATTGTGGTATGCAGATAAAATGGGTATGATGTCCTGCATAACAATGTTGGAAGTGCCAAGAGGTCAGTCATATCGTACTAGTTAGGAAGACTTAGATAGAAAACAGTCAAAAGCTTTACATCAATTCCCTGATAGCACAGTATACTGTGATGTTAGCAATAATTTTTTGTCACACACAGCAAGGGTTCAACTCCTGGGAGTGCTACTAAGTTGTATGCATAATCATACCCCACAACTGTACAGACTGTGATACAATGTTCAGATAGAAAGCTGTATGCATAATTACACACAACTGTACAGAATTTGCTTGAATGTTCAAATTGTAGGTCATATGCATATTTATAACCCACAACTGTTCCAATCTGTCCAGCATGTCCAGATAAATGGCCCATGTCACCAGCTTGGTACCCTGTTCCCCTGAAAATTCAGTGTGATGATCCAAGAAATGTAGGCAGCTGTCAATGACTTATAACTGTTAGCCAAATGTGTACATAGTCAGAGAATGTATATAAAAACAAACCTGTCAGTCTAGCACCTCACCCAAAGTGTATGACAGCAATTCTCAACATATGTTGCATTAACACCTGCAGCTTGTCAAGCCTGTATGTAAGACATAGGTCACGTATATAATAATCTATAAACATACCAGTGTACAATATAAGGCCATTGTGTAGTATAATAATACATGTAAGGGAAAGATCATTGCAGTGACTAAGAATGTTGTGAAAACTACAAGGATATATTAGTTGTTAGTTGAACCCTCTCTCTCACCCCTACCATATATGCATAATAACCCAATGACACTCCTCAACTGGTATGTGTACACTCCAACCTTTCTTTGGGACATATGTCCTAATGGTTTATAAATATTCACATTTGTTTCTATGCATGTGCCATGTTAAAATACACCCATATTGGTGGCCTGTTGCCATCAATGAAACCTGCATGCTCCTGTAATGTCCACTGTTGTTCCATATATGCATGTGTTCTGCTTGCTCTGCAACTGTGTTAAATCTGATGTGTCGAGTAATGGGAATACCTATGCATGCTGTTATAACTAATCCTGAATGCTGTTGATTGTTATTAACCCATAACTGCCATAAAGATGCGACAACACAGCTCATATGGGAAGACCGGTCCCCAGTGGACGCACCTGTCCCACCTCAGCTGGCCATGGCACCGGGTACCATTACATCTGGGGCCCAGCCAGGACCTCCTCCTCCGTGCTCCCTGCGCCACCTTCGGGAGGAACCACTGCAGAGGATGGGACTCGCCCCCCGCTCAGAGCGGGCGCTGAGGGGAACCTGTCACCCGTTAACAGGTCCGGGCCGTGGTGCATAGGGAGCTTGATCTGGAGTATTGAGAGCAGCTATTCCAGCTTGAGGGCTGAGTGCTGCTATTAAAGGGTGAGCCTGTCCCTGCTACTCAGCCCCCAGCACAGCCACCTTCGGGGCCGTGAAGGTGCATTGGTGACTGCCCATGAGTGGGAACCTCAGTCCCACTGTTACCAGTTAGGGACTCATGGGCTTGCGACTTCCAAACACCCCTCCCTGTCCAAGGTGTTTAGCCCCCACATGTGTCATATACTGGCCCTGTATGCATCTTGTGTGTCTTGCCTGTTAACCTACCCAACCTCCCTCCCCAAATATATCTTCTACCTCTCCCTAACATCCCACTCTCACCTGAAAAAGAAGAAAAGGGCAGCCTGTTCCCACAAAAAAAAATCTCGCCCCATACATAGCTGTCCATTTTGCACATGTGTCCACTGAACACATGTAATCTGGTCTAATTGGCTTCACAATAAATATAGAAAAAATAGGCAGCTATGGACCTTTCCTATACCCTTCCTGCACATGCCTAGCTATTTTCCCTACTGTCTTTTCCTCTTTGTGCCCCGTTTTTCACCACTTTCCTATCAACCCCTTCTTTTAAAGGAATTAGGATGGGGATAAGTGGCAGTAAGCACTGTTAAGTGGGTTTGCGCTGGTTTGCATGAGGGTAAGCCATGCCTATACAGGTTGAGAAACTTGAAGCAAACTGACTGTAAGAAAACATAAGCAGAGGTTGGCAGTGCTTACTGTCATGCAAACCTACTTACAACTGCTTAAAAGTGCCTTAATCACTCAGTAGCAAACATCCCTTGTTCTGCCCAGCAAAAAAATAAACTGCCTCTCCAAGGCTGGAACCCAGGACCCTGCACTCCATACCCAAAGTGATTTACCACTAAACAATGGCAGATATACATAACCTGAAGTTTGCACAAACATATCATGCAGCACAATCAGTCAACAGAATAGTAAATGTATTAATATCATACCACACAACCTATTAATGTAAGAAGTCTGGACAAAGTATGCCACACTGTGAGTACAAATAGGGATATATGTCAACTAATGCTCTAATACACGTAAAATGTTGCTAGTTACACAGTAATACGTATTAGAACACATATGTAGAAGGAGATGAAGTCTGAAACACAAAAGTTTTGGCACTGTCTGATGAAGCAGCTTTGCTGCGAAAGCGCTCACCTATTTTGCAATAAATATTTATGTTTTTACTTGCCGTAGTTTGGTGTCTCCTTTGGTTTTTGTTATATATATATATATATATATATATATATATATTTCCATAGCTATATCCATTTAAAGTTGAATATATATACACACACAAATACATCTACATGGCGGAATACATTCCCTGTAGTGTTGTATACCTGGGCTGGATTACATGTATGTGAAAACATCATGATTATGGATATCTGCCTTGGCTTAGTGGTAAATCACTTTGTGTATGGTGTGTAGGGTCCTCGTTTTGAGCCTTGGAGGAGCTGTTCTGCTGGGCAGAACACAACCCCTTGGATACAGAGTGATTAAGGCACTTTAAAGCAGTTGTAAGTGGGTTTGCATGATGGTAAGCACTGCTAACCTCCGGTTACGTTTTCATACACTCAGTTGGCTTCTAAGTTGCTTAACCTGTGTAGGCAGTGCTTAGCTCCACACAAACCCACGCAAACCTGCTTACAACTGCTTTAAAGTGCCTTAGTCACTCAGTATCCAACTGGCTGTGTTCTGCACAGCAACAAAATAAAATGCTCTTGCAAGGCTCAAAGCAATGTATCACTTAGCCATGACAGATAACCCAGATATTCAGTGTTTCAGAAACATATCATCCAGTCCTGTCATGCAACAGTACACAGAATGTATACCAACATCTAGACATCTGTGTATGCAACTATATTACAACCTTAACAGATACAACATATCCATATATGTATTATATATATATATATATATATATATATATATATATATATATATATATATATATATATGTATATATATGCACCCACACACACACATATATATATATATATATATATATATATATATATATATATATATATATATAAATATATATATATATATATAACAGATACAACATATCCATATATTTTGTTTTACTAACTCTATATACATATATATCACTATATATATGCACATATAGTTAGATATCTGTTAGCAGATATATATATATATATATATATATATATATATATATATATATATATATATATATAGGTATATATGGCCATACATCTGTAGATAGCAATTGCAGAATAACAAATACACATATGTCCACATGCACCATTAATGGGGATGAGAGGCCCCACACAATAAATGTCTTGAACGAATAGGCATCTCCCACACAGCCAAACACATGCACCCTGCAATACACTACCAAGTACAGTCTGCCTCCCATAGAACATGTAATATGTGGAAGCCATCAACATCCCCAGGATACAGATACACAGACACAGATATGCAGATACAGATATACACACGTATATATATATATATATATATATATATATATATATATATATATATATACACATGTGACTACACATACACACGCAGATCTATGTACAGTAAGATATATAGGTAGAAGGTGCACACAATCTGGAACAGCCACTATGCCTACAGTTAACACCAGAACAGCTGTACACTGTATGAGCCTCACATACTAATGTCAATCGTTGCCTGAAACATATACCCATAGATAGGTCATAGGAAGACTCCACACACAGGTTTGTAGAAATGGGAATCCTTTAATTGTGCACTATAACATTTCAATGTGCCATGTCATATAGCTGTTCAGATAATAACAACCGTATAAACAGAGTACTGCAACTGTGAAACAGTTACAATAATACAGTAGTCTGGAAAGGTTCACAACTGTTGCTGTCCAGGCCAAGCCCTTCTGAATGTACAATAGTGAAGACAGACTGGGCCACAGGATACCACACAATCAACAGTATGTACTGCAGGTATGTAGTTCAGCAGCCTCTATCTACACTCTGTAAAACTCTGTAGGAGGTAAAGACATTTTGTGATCAAATGGGTTGTAACTGGTACATAACAAGGCATATTAAACAGAACAGTCTGTTTGGCAGGAGGCAGTAGGCTTGCAGCACCCCAAATCATGTAAGTAATGTCAATATAGGTGGATTATATGGTACTGTACATCCAGATACCTTGTGGCAGTTCACCCCTGATACCCTCACATTTCGTAACAGCCTAGGTCATTTAAGGTGCTCCCCACCTAGACTCATTAATACAGGCCCATATACCACTGTTACATACACTGGCCTCTGCAGTGTATAAGGGCACACATGTGTTGTGTAGGTGACGCCCACACATATATGGCCCCAGTCCCACTATATGTGTGGGGGATACAACAGCAGTGGACTAATGACAGCAATGGCAGTGTGATATACTCACAGCCCACTACCGAACAACCCCCAACAGCATGACATATGTGCAACGTTTGATATGTAGATGGGGGACAGAGGCTGGAACTCAGGCACATATGTGGCACACTGTTGCCATACACTAAGCAAGGTGCTGGTGTTACAGGATAGTCTGCAACATACCCTTAGTCAGGGAATTGAGGTTAGTAATAGAAATGGATGCAGCCATGTAGTGATAGCACACAACATACACACACTGCCAGTGTAATATCTGACACAGGACCTGTGTGGTGGATGGACAACACATGACAGGAATACCTCTGTCCAGCAAGAGGATAGGCCCACAGTACTGAGCTGTGCAGACAGACTGCATTCCAAGGTACACTAGTATGTACACACACACACACACCCTGTAACACCAGTACTATGCAAAGCATAACACAACTCTACTCACAGTCTGTCTGTAGTTCCTGATCCACATACAGCTATGTGGCCGCTCTGAGTGTGAAGGTTCCTCTGTAAGAGGTATTGCTACCTGCTGTCTGTATCACTGATGCCCACACACATGAAGGATGTCCATCACACAGGAAATGTAAAGGGACCATGCCCACATGCTGTAGGGATTTATAGTGGGTGGTTGCCATGACAGTGATAATTGAATGTAGTACACATGTGTCATTTAATATATATATATATATATATATATATATATATATATATATATATATATATATATATATAGCTATCTGGATAGGTATATGTACATATATTTCCACCATATGTCCTGGACATGGAGTGTAGCTGTTTCCCAGCCCCTACAGTCCCAATGTCGTAATGCAAGGGGATGTCAGGTGTGTATAGCAGGTATATTACTAGACTGTTGCTACTGTCATTGGGATTGTCTTCACAGACATGGTGTGTGTGTGTGAATGCTGAAATCTGCTTATAACATGTGTGCCATTGGCTACTGACAGACATCCGAAGGAAATCATTGTAAAGTACCGCTGCTAGCATGTAATGCCCCTGTGGAGTGCAGCTGAGATATCGGCCACTATATATGGAACTTCGGACACACCCTGTACAGTTCAGAGGTATACACATATTCCCTTAGTGCACCACATGTGTACCAGGCCTGACAATATGGATGTAGACAGCCATGTAGATGGATATAATCCATAACGACTGGTATACATTTGGCACCATAGGTGTTGGATTCACACACTCCTGTCTGGCCTGACACATAGTGACTGCTGGTACAGGGGTGCCATGGACACATACCACCCACTAGATATTGACATACATCTGTACAGCACCCCACTGCTCTGTCTGACATACATGATGTTTAAGGGAGGCCCGGCAGCAGTACAGCTGGCAAGTATCTGCACATGACATACCACTGGTTAAGTACACTGAGCTGCTAGGCATGCAACAATGCACTGTGCAGGCTACAGGCAGACTGGCTCAACACTGGCCTACATCTCGTATGGGGGAATGCACATGTACCTGCATATATAGCAGGCTCAACAGCCATGTCACAGCACAGGGTAAGATACACCTGTGTGACAGTGCATAACCGCAACCAATGTGAACACAGCCACAACCACATATGGTAAGCTAGCATAATATTACAGTATATGGACTATCTGTTCTACGCCATCCTCATATGTGCCACTCACAGAATGTTCCTATATATACTGGGCTGCTACACAGTTTGGTCTGATGGCTGTCTATGGTATGGGACATGTGTGTGTATGGCCCTACAGACATGTACGGCAAAACAGTACCATACAGTGGGGCAGCATGTAACATCTGATAGAAGGGGAGCTAGAACAATGACATCTACCACAGTCTGTACACAGGCTAAAGTACATATCAACAATAAACACACTGCCGACATTCACCATCACTACACAGACCTCAGTACTGTACAAACATCGCCAGAATGTCCAGCTTATGTCATGAAATATAACCCCTACTGCACATGACATGTGTAGCAATCTGATATATCACTGGCTTGTTATCAGATATGATGACACAATTTATGGTGTACAGCACATATGCACCACTTCATGCATGCCATATGTACAAAGGTTGACAGTGGTGTGGCTGACAGCACATACACAGGGCCAGTATAGACATGTTGCTGTGATAACCTTGTATAATTTCCATTGTAACGGTGTTTGTTGCAACATATGTCCTATGAGGGATGCGAAGTCAGTAACTGTCACAGCCTTCACCATCTACAGACTACAATCCTTACATTACCTTCTGCATTCCACGGATAGATGCACTGTGGCTAACCCATGAAACCATAGGCACAACACTGCCCAGTCTGCAGATGACCCTGCAGATGGGGATTCCTCATATACATGGAACTGACATGGCAGGTATTACTACATGTACGACAGGCATATCCAGACAAACACTGTTAAACCATCATTACTCCAAATGCAGTATAGCAACACTTACACTCTGTAGTCAGGTCAGGCACATCCCCCTCCTGTTTGTTGCCCTCTTTCCACAGTGTATGTTGTTAGATGTAACTCCCCAATCCATCTGAGATGCTGTTTGCCAAACTACAGATCTAGTTCCTGCTCACAGTGACTAAAAAGGCCCAACACCACCATGATGTTCCTAGGTATTGGAGTGTGTTTCCATGTACTTGGCTATGGGATTGTTACCACAGCTGTTCCACGTGCAATCAGATAGGGGAGGGCTGCAATTCGTGCAGAGGCCATCAGCTGATCATGAGCATCACATAAAATATAATGCTGCTGCCTAAGCAAGGCAGGTGTGGGTCTCCACATCCACCAGAGAGGGAGTGTGGGTGGAAGACAGGGGTAAATACATGTCAGAGAGGGGTGGGAGTGTAAAACTGAATCATGTTTGTGTCACACACCTACCAGCACAGGGTATCAAACCCCCGACAACTATCTAGTGCTATCACAGTTCGATGCAGTTATTGGATGCACCACATGGGTTACGCGATGTGCAGCACTCAGAGCATATATGTGAGGGTGAGTGACATCTGCAATAGGGATACAGTAGATCTACAGTAGGTGTCGTACACGTGCCTGTCTGCATGAACAGGTGCCAACATCAACACAAGCACACTCACAAAGGGATGCACACACATTGACACACTTGGCAGGGCCAAGATTGCAACTCATCACTAGTGGGATTGCCACAACACATCAATGTGAAGGTATTACATGCACCACATGGGTCATATGGAGGCTGTATGGGCAAAGAGTATGAGGAGATGTCAGACATCAGACAGCATGCTTCAGTATGCCCTAGGGGATTGTAGTGAATGTGGATGAGGACATATGCAAAATACAACACACACACACACACAAACACACAGGGTGCCAGTTCTGACATGCATGGGTGCATGTCTACACGGGTGTGTGGTGTTCAACTGTGCCAGCAGGCTGTACAAGGGTAGGCAATGGGTATACCTTGGCATCAGGCCACATGTCAATGGTCTGCATTGTGGCTCAGGCCTGTAGTTACTGCATTAGACCACACAGGTGGGTATTGCATCCCCCATCCAGTCATCTGGGTGACTATTGTGTGTGGCCAAGGCTGTACACCACATGCCATGTATGTGTTCGTTAGTCCAGACATGGATGGTGTGTGGGATGTGCACACCTCCCACATGCATGTACAGTGACATGTGGAAATGTACCTGGGGTGTCTGGCCCATGTTGTGAGCACAGATTATCATCAGATGTGCCAGTCTTGCCCACCTGTGGCAGGAACTAGTAATGGGCAGCAGGTTTACCCTTCACCTAAATTGATGGCATGCCAACAGCATTCCCTGATGTCAGTGTCATCTGTCCATACAGGGCATGTTGTTTGGCATGGTATGTCCATTGTGAGTCACATGTGAAGGCACCACAGGTGGTGCAGTTGTCCATTGGGGAACATGGTAGAGGTTCACTGTCTGCATGTACGTGCATATTAGGCAGATGGGCAGGGTGGCATGCCCTCTGTAGCCCACTGCTATCACTGGATAGCTACTATCAGTGGCCAATATGCAGTGTACTACCCACATATTGGCTGCTGCCTAGGCATATGCGTTCATATGACACATGGGTTGAGTGTGTGCTCTGGGTAATAGCGGGGTTGCTAACTTGGATTGGCTGGCCTTGATGTCACATGTATGGGTATGGCTTTACACCCTAGCCTCCCAGCTAATTTACTTCTTTTATCCCTGTATGGCTGACATTGTGATATATAGTAGGGCCACCATAAAAGAAATAAGCAAAACCCCCTCCACATTGCCCACAGGTGTCACACACTCACCTCTACACAGGATACGAGTTACAAACACGCACACCTGTTATGTCTGGGCATAGAACCCCTACCTAACTAGTTTATTACACAAAAGCACTACGCAGTTATAGTACGTGACATGGACATTATTGGAGTATGCTTTCCCCAAAGATGTATTTCACAGTGAATGACATCAGCAGGTTTACCAAAGTAGGGCATTTCAACTGTACTGCAAGTGACTAGCTTAAAATGCATTGCTCCCTACACAGACACACACAAAACATCCACAACTGACATATGGGGGTATAGAACCCCTGACTGAGGTCTATATCACACTACAGCATGTAGCAGTTATAGGCCACACCACAGGGAATACTAAAGAACCCCCCCCCCCAAAGTTGTACTTCACAATGAATGACATCAGCAGGATTGGCAAAGTAGGGCATTTGAAATGTACTGTGAGTGAATAGCCTATGATGCATTGCTCCATACACAGACACCGCAACACACACACAACATTCAGAACTGCCATGGGTGGAGATGGAACCCTACCACAGTTCTAAATCACACTACACAGTTACAGGATGCACTACAGAGATTACTGGGCTATGACTTTCCCACAGGTGTATTTCTAGGTGAGTGACATCAACGGCCTTGCCAAAGTTGAGTATATGAATTCTAAGGAGTGTGAGTAACATAAAAAGCATTGGTTGTTATTCAGTCACAGACAGACAGACACACAGATTCACACACACACAGTTGCCAAGTCTGAGGTTAGAACACCTACCTAATTTCTTTATCATACTACAGCAGTACGTAGTTACAGGACATGCTGCAGGGATTTCTGGGCTATTACTTTCCCAGAGTTGTATTTCCAGGTGAGTGACAACAGCAGCCTTGCCAAAGTTGAGTATATGAATTGTATGGAGTGTGAGTGGCCTAAAATGCATTGCTCTTTACTCAGTCAGACACACACAGATTCACACACCAAAATACAGTTGCCAAGTCTGGGGTTAGAATACTTACCTAACTACTTTATCACACTACAGCAGTATGCAGTTACAGGATGCACTACAGGGATTACTAGCTTATTGCTTTCCCAGAGTTGTATTTCCAGGTGAGTGACATCAGCAGCCTTGCCAAAGTTGAGTATATGAATTGTATGGAGTGTGAGTGGCCTAAAAAGCATTGCTCTCTAGTCAGTCCGACACACACACACAGTTGCCAGGTTGGGGGTTAGAACACCTACCTAACTACTTTATCACACGGCAGCAGTATGCAGTCATAGGATGCGCTACAGGGATTACTAGGCTATTCGTTTTCCAGTTGTATTTCCAGGTGAGTGACATCAGCAGCCTTACCAAAGTTGAGTATATGAATTGTACGGAGTGTGAGTGACCTAAAAAGCATTGCTCTCTACTCAGTCAGACAGACACACCAATGCCAGGTATGGGGTTAGAACACCTACCTAACTACTGTAATATACTACAGCAGTACGCAGTTACAAGACGTGCGACGAAGATTACTGGGCTATGATATTCCCAGAGGTGTATTGCTAGGTGAGTGACATCAGCAGCCTTGCCAAAGGTGAGTATATGAATTGTACAGAGTGTGAGTAGCTTAAAAAGCATTTCTCTCTACACAGTCAGAGACAGAGAGACACGCACACAAACACACACTCACACAGTTGCCAACTCTGGCGTTAGAACTACTACCTAACTAGTTTACCACTACAGAAGTACACAGTTATGGGACACGCCATGGGGATTACTGAGCTACAGTTCTCCCAAAGGTGTATTTTACATTGGATGACCTCAGCAGGCTTGTCATGATACTGCTATGGGGAGGACAGTGTGTGCATGGGCCGTAACCCATTCATGTAGGGTTGTCATGCCACATGCAGGTACACACGGGGTCATATGCCACAGGTATATGTATACAGCTACTAGGTGATTACTTCCTTGTACAGTCATGTTGCACAGCTGGCACGTGCACCATATAGTCTGTCATGCTGACAGATACTGGTGGCTAGTATCTGCAGTAAGTGACACCTGCACCTCATGTGTTTGCGGCCCTTTGGTTGTGTGCTGGGTGGGAAAGGATCAGATGGCTCCTTGTCATGGTCACCCTCTTCCACACATCTATGTCCATCTACCTTTGGCTTATTATAGTGTGTTGTCTTTACATATATGTCTGTATTCCCATCCACTGTGTGTGCAAAGCAGGAGTGGTGCATACTGACATGTGTCTGCAATAAGAACTGCAACTGCCAGATATGTCTGGTCCACTGGTGTTTGCAGACATGGCCTTCATGTGTTTAAGTGTGTGAGCATGCCCAGTATGACCTTTAAGTATGTTGTTGACTGACATTGCCTTCATTCATCTATGTGTGTGAGCATGCCCAGTATGGCCGTCTATACTGCATGTGGGGATCAAGTCCAGGTAGTTTGTACTGCGGTGCTGACCTTTGTGTTGCACACTGATAGGTAGCATGCCGTGTCTGCAGGGCATACATCGGTCATTTGGCATTGACTGTTGCTACATTTCTGCATAGTGGGGGGGACACCTGATTGTTTCTACATTTCTACACAGGGGTGGGGGGGGGCACACCTGACTGTTACTATAAGTGTAAGTAGGATGGTGGGGCACAACTGACACTTTTACACATTTGCTAGGACTGTACTGGTATGTTGGGTACACCATTTCAGTCTGGACTTACCAATCATGCTGGCTAGAAGCATACCAGTGTACTACAGATCTTAGCTTTAACTGCCTACATATTAGTTTCTGACTTCCTAGCCTTCACGACTTACATCCAACTGGCTGGCCTGCTGTAGTCTGTCTGTGTAGGCCTGAAGGAGGGGTTACCCATAGGGCTCATTCAGAGGCTATAGTACAGCATTTGTTTGTGTTTGTCTACACCTATCCTGCTGGCTGTGACTGTTGTTGGATATGTGCCCCTCCAACTGGCTTGTGTGAGTCACTTACCTTGTCGGTGTCCCAATATTGAGGGTGGTGCTGCAGGGCTGCCTATGTCAGATGCACATAGTACACTCCCTATACATGGTTGAGCACAGGTCATGTTTGGCATCCCTTTTACTGTATGTGCGAATTAGAGAGAGGTGTCATTCCCTGGGTCCCTGCTGTGTCAGTGCATGTGTTATGCATTGCCTCTTTACCAAGACCAGGGCATACTGGGCATCCCTCCTTCTGCCTACTGGGGCAGGCTCAGGTTGTTCCTCCTCTGAGTCACTCTGTGCCTGTGCAGGCCTTGGCACTGGTGGGGGCTGTGTGGTTCTGCCCCATGCTGTTCCTGCTGCAGCTATTTCCACAGGATCATATTGTGTAGCATGGCACATACAAGGACAATTTGGGTACATGTAGTTAGTGAGTACTGCAAGGCTCCACCAGATGTGTCCAGGCACCAGAACCGTGACTTGAGCATCCCAAACACATGCTCTATTATGATTCGTGTTTGTGCATGTGCCTCATTATGGAGTTCTTGTTCGGGTATGTGTGCATTTCTGATGGGTGTCATCAGCCATAGCTCCAGTGCATATCCAGCATCCCCCACTGGTTGACCGTGTGGGATGTCCCCATTGTCAAATGTCTGGTACAGCTGCATCAGATGCCAAATGTGGGAATCATGGTAGCTTCCAGAGCAGCCAGCACACACATTCATTATTATGCCCTGGGCATTGCACACAACCTGGCAATTGATGGAGGGGAAGCCCTTGCAGTTGATGTAGACTCTACCCCGCTCACCTGGTGGTGCTTTAATGCATATGTGTGTGCATTCTATTGTACCCACTACCTCAGGGTATCTGCTATTTGGTGGAAGAGATGCATATTGCTGGCCAACGCCTCACGGGTGATATGGGAAATATACGTGCTCACCGACATATGCTGACATGGCATCCAGGAACTGGTGGTGTACCCTGGATGCTGATGCCTATGAAATCCCCATCATATCCCCAGTTGGCCTTTGGAAGGTACCTGTAGCTAGTATTCTTAGGCCTACACATACCTTGGTATCCACTGGGATGGGTTCCCCTCTGTTACTTCTGTGTGTCAGGCGTGGCTGGCACAGCTCAACAATTTGCTGTAGGAAGTCCCTGTCCACCCTATAGCACTCCACTATCTCCAGCTCATGTAGCCCTTGGTAGGTTACCCTGGGTCTGTACACTCTTCGCCATCTCCTCACTGTGGGTTGCTCAGCAGCATTCACATCCTCACCACCCTCAGCCTCTTGTACATGCTGGTTTATGATAGCAAAACTAGCCCCTAACATTTTTTTCTAGCTTTCGTTTTGTAAAATTTCCCCATTCGTATACACCGGTGGTGTAGAGTTTCTGAGAAAAACAAGGGGGAAAGGTGTTTGCATAGTTTATAGTGGTGTGCTGGGCTGGGTTGCTGCCTGTGTAATTGGCTGTTTCTGATACATTTCACCTGTCACCTAAGCTAGTTTTCCTTGATTACCTTCTTACTACTGTTTTCCCTTCTCATTGCCTCCCTGTTTAAGCCTGTGTGCGCACTGCACAAACGGAGTGCTCAAATGTGCACAGAGCTGCTATTTCCTGGTTTAATTTTCTTTTTCTTCCTGTAAGACCCAATGTGTGGCACGCACACCCGCTTACACTTTGTAAAGAGTGCTAGGCAGTTTGGACACACCTCTAGCTTAGCTGTGCTAAGCTAGGAGCAGTCCCGAGCCACAGGGCTCCAATCCACTTACAGTATGCCTGACACACCCCCCCATAATGTTACCTATACCCTAGTCTTGCACCCAGATATTTCTACTCTTACACTCTTGGGACCTGCCTCACACCCTGGGGAAATCTGGGATTCACTATCCTTCCCCTCATTTGCATAGGATTTCTTGCTAATGCATAGTTACATGTCCCACACTGAGCCTCCCCCCTTAGCAACCACTACTCACTGGCCAAGTTGTCTTCTGCCTGCCATTGACTTGCATGACAGAATAATGATTTTAGTTAGAATGCTCATTTTAAGTTTATTTTCTTATCCCCCCCCCCGATCCCATTTACCCACCACTGCCCTATGCTTAAACAGGCGAGATCGGCGGAAAAAAATTAAAAGTTGAATTTTTTATTTTTTAAACAGTTTGCAATACCAGTAGCCTTATACTTGGCCATTGGCATGCTTCCTCAATGATATGCAGCCTTTATTTGGAGCTGTCATAGCTACGTTTTGGAATTTGCAGAAATTAACTCGGTTACTAACTGAGTACATTTCTGCAGATTGCACTAGTCTTGCACGGACTATGGCAAGCTTCCTGGGTTTCAAATTCACCTCATTTGCATGGATTTCTCCTGAAAATGTGGTGATTTGCATACCAGGGCTTAGTCCATGCAGGATTAGTGCTGGAGCTCTCGTGCAAGCCCTTGTCAGCTGTTCCTGGATCGCACGGCAGACATATTGCCTGCGTGAGCTCCTGCACTCATCTTGCACTCTGTGCAAGCTTTTGTGAATCCAGGGGACTCTGTTGGGAAGCTGGGCTATGTTTAAGTATTGAATATATTACACATTTGTAAGTTAAAATAACCTGGGGATCTGCAGGGATATATTCACAGAGTACTTCTGATATTCATTGAGTACATATTTTTTTTAAAAGAAACATCTTTATTAAATTATCATGTATGACATGTGAGAATGCATAGCTACATATCTAAGTATCCATGAGATGTTGTCTGAGTTGGCATTTAAATGTCTTTATGTTGTTTACTTGCTTTACATCAGCTTGGGGGAGAATTCCACTTGTTTGATGTGCAGTTTGAATATAATGAATCAATGGTAGTGTTTGTTGACTTAGCTGTTTGGAGTAAAGATTTTTTGATATTGTGTACATTTCTGTTAGGATAGTATGGGTGAATGATACTGTTTTAAATGCTGGGTATTTTTCCGGTTGTGACATAGCATGTGTGTTGTCAATAAATGTGAGTAAATTACTGTATATGTCAGTTCAAGCCAATGTATCTGTTTCAGAGTAAGGTGATGATGAGTTCTGCAGTGCTGACTTGTTGAAAATTTTACTACATATATCAGAACTGATGAAGCTTGTAATTACACAAGTGAAAGCGCTTAACCCATTTTGGAGTTTGGATTTATTAAATGGTTTTACAATACTGTTATTGTCCGAGATATACGTTTGTTTAGAAAACGTTATTTTGTGCTGCTAGCCATCGTTGGTTTGATTGAAGCAGTGTGTGGATTTCCCAAGACACAGAGGACTGTTCGCGTTTCAGTGGATTTTGGTGTCTTTAGTTCTTAGTCGTTCCATTGTTCGCACAGGTGGTTTTCTTTATATGGTTATAGATGTGTTCCAGCATCCTGCAGAAAGTGAGTTCTTAAGTGAGAACTATGTAGGTTGTGAGTTGTGGTACGACAGTGAGGGATAAGAGCAGGAGGAGCTATGGAGATGCCATTATGACTAGATTATGAGGTGGGAGATTTGATTAAGTGGATGTGGCTTCGCTGACAAATATGTTGTGGTGATGCTGAGAGTAATAGACCTTGGTGAATGGATGATTGGGCTCAGTGGGTGGTGCTGTGGATACTTAATATATAGAGTAAGACAGGTGAGTGGAAACTGGAGGTAGGTTAGGACAGCAGAGTGTGCTCAACAGTACTGAATGTAAAAGTAATGGGGTTTAGCCTATAGACTGGTGTGCAGTTCAAGAAACAACTTATCAAAATGAAAAAAAAAATTACCTCTACTAAGAATTCTTCCTTATTTAGTGTAGCTCTAAGCTACATGGTAAGCCATGCTATTCTATACCACAGATTCACTTTTAAAAATAGTGCTTGAGCTAGAGCACTACAAATTAGGGAGAGGGGAGGGGAGACACAGAAAAACTCTTCTCGTTACCTTGAAGTGTAGCTTTACAGTGCAGAAACATTTTGTTTGGATTAAAATAAATAGGAAAGTGAAAAATGCATTTTGAGGGTTGTAATAATAAAGGGTACTGGTGACTTAAAATTATGGCAATAGAAAAGAAGAAACATAAGCTGCTATATATTGCTTATAAGGCAGAAAAGAATAATCTCACTGAGATATCAAGTTTCCCAGAGAAAATAAATAATCTATGGAAACTATTCCATAAGAGATAACACAGACAGAGAGAATGTCATTATTTGTAACTGAAATTACTTTGTAAAACAGCTATTGTATCCAGAAGTTTAGTGTACTAGAGTTATAAATTGTATTTTTACTATGGTACAGGTTATTGGGCCAACTACTCCAACTGTATATGCTCCACAAAAATAATTTACGGTTTTATTAAACAGTAAACAGTACTGGCATGCCATACACAAAACTGTAATTCATTTTGGCCATTGCTATTTGGATGTTATGGCAGTTTATTGGTTTCATGAGATTACTTTTTTAGTAGCTTTGGGACTTGCAGCCATGTTCAATAGTAAGCTGGTAAATTGTAGATGCAGCTGAAAAAAGATTGTAGTCACATTCTATCATCACTGGTTGGATGTCATGACAGTTTTTGATTTGATATGATGATATTCTCTGGTAACAGATATGATTTTTCTTAATAATTTAAGGACTTGTAGTGTGCAATTTCAGGGAGATAACTTATAGATGCATTTACAAAACAAAATTCCCTTTAGTTATTTATCATAAAAACTTGTAGATGACAGGCATAACCTCAGCTCTTGTTCAGTGAGACACTAGTACTACATATATGTTACACTGGGAATACAGATCATGCATTAAATAGGTAGAAGGTCTGAGTGAAATTAATATTGCAGAGAGACTTTAACTTTGTTCTTACCTATGCAAAATTCCATTCCGGGTATGGGTTGAGATGCATCTTTCTTGACACGTTCATATTTTATCTACCAGCCCTTTGTTATCTAAATACCGGGGCATGTTTTGTGAAACATATAGTGCTTTAATGATGTGTTGTTTGTTTTTTTTGTTGTGATTTTCAGTACATTTAATCAATACCTGGAAGACTAATCTTCCTATAGTCAGCAAGATTTGACAATTTTGTATATCTCATCCTCTTTTATACCTTCTTTATAGCACTCCACAGTAGATGAGTACATTAGTTATTACTACAAACAGCTGCTGAACTGATACTGAATTTATTAATAGAGAGTATGTAATTACTTACAGCTTGGAATCTGAATAAATGATAGCTTAAATTGTGATAATGGTATATTACTGATATGTCATCACAAAATGTCATCCTTTAAGTTTGTTGTACATCTGATGGTTGTGTGACAAAATGTGAAGAAAGTCTGATTAAACCCTTTTCTTTCTTGTACAGTATACATATTGGATCATTTTACTAATTCTGCTTGTTCCTGTTACTACTGAAGTTAGTAGTGTATTGTTGTTCATCAGAAGCTACTGTAATCATATAATACATATCTGATATAGTATATACTATATGAGCATGTACTGATGTGTAATAATAAAATTTAAAAATAGATGGCTGTTAAGATGGATTATATCACTGTTATGAACAAAAAAAATACAATAAAAATACCTGTGAACTTGTGTGAAAAAACAAAGGTTAATAAAATGGGGTCAGGTATGAGATTAGATTGGGAGGCACTGTGGTGCAGTTCATAGGTTCATAGGTTGGTACTAGGCTATCAGCCCTATGGCCTATACATGCCTAGCCATAACAATTCCCTGGCTATTTTTTCCCACACTATTTACTTCCCTGTTTTTTCATACAAGTTCACAAGTATTTTTATTGTATTTTTTTTTTTTGTTCATAACAGTGATATAATCCATCTTAAGTGGTTAACATTATCATCCTACAGCAAGAAGTTTTCTGGTTTGATTCTCAGCTGGGGTGCCTTCTGTGTAGAGTCTACATGTCTTCCTTGCATTTGTGTGGGTTTACTCCCACATTCCAGAAACATGTATCTGGAGCATTTCTCTCCTAGCCTCCTTTGATAATAGGCTCTGTCCTAGTTGAACTTTTCCAGTCAACAAATGTAAAATAAATGAAAAAAAATTAACATTGTGATTCTGCTTTCAGTCATTGATGAGGTCACCAAGGATAACAAATTTCAAGGTGATATTTTTAACCAAACATTGTAAGATGGGGATGTGCTATACACAGTGGGTCTAAAGATGTAGCTGTCTGAAACTATTTTTTTCCTTAGACTGAGTTGAATAGTGATGATTTCTCTAGCTTTCTTATCAGTAATTTGATAAAAGACTAATACAGAATTAAGTGTGCCTCTGACAAGTACTGTGGCAGACCTAGTTCATTTGTGTGTTCATTCACTTCTATATCCACTGAAAGTTACTTTAGAAGGTGCAGTAATAAGCTTAACTCACTGCTGCCTACAAGAGTATAGTCATCAGGAAATGAGAATTCCTGTACATCCTGTAAGAGTGTACTCATCTTTATTGGAGATTTCCCTGTACTGAAATGAGTATACTCACACTGTTTTCTAAGTTACATTTCTGAAGTCTGTTAGAGATATATGCATAGAACTAAGGCAACATGGAGGTATCTACAAGCTGTCATGATTTGCTAAGCATGTAAGTGCAATGGTCAGCATGGATTGTGCAGAGCTGGAGTTATTAAGAAGTGTTTACAAAAAGTTATGAAAAATATGGCATCATATTTCCATGTTTACATAAATAACACAAACATAGAGTGTGTTAATGTCACATTGGGGGTGATGTATTCAAGCAATGGATGCTAGTGAAAAATGATATTCAAATAAGGCAGGTATTGTGAAGATATTCGAGATATAAATGCTCTTTTGGTAAAGTGATTATGAGTATTACGTATATTTTCATAAATACATTAATTTCATAAATGCCATGTGACCTACAGGTGAACAAATGGTGCCATCTTAAACAAAACATTAAGGCATGCAATATTGCCACTAATACTTGCCATCTAAAGCAAATTATTCTGGAGGTTAATGTTGCTTTGAAATATGGTTAGATTATTATATGCATAATTTGCATAGATTCAGCAATATCACAAAATAGCAGTATGCTATATATCCCCTCTTGGCATACATGAGTGGAAAACTCCTGAACAGATGAACAACTACCTCATTGTTATCTTAGATCTACCTTGTACGTTTATAGGGATACAATTATTTGTCTGACCATATCATTAATATTTATTACAGAGCTTCTTTCAAATTTCTGCAATACAAAATCAACATCTACAGACAGACCTTTGATATTACAACCAGTGTATATCCTATTGTTTACCAAATAGCGACTATATTTTATATATTTTGTAACTCCTACTGTTTATCAGATATTGTAAATCAAGTGAAGTACATTTTCACTACAGGATTTTGGAGAAAAGCTCTCTGGAAGAAAGTAGTTCCCTGGCTTAGAATATCTCAAGAAGCAAATGTGTTAATTAGCCTTTTGCTTTTCAGGATTAAATGACAAGCCAGTTTTTACATAAGGCTAGTATAACAGGATTGTGCAGGATAAATCAAATATCCAAGGATGGCACCTTGTTTCTGACCCTTTTCCTGTTCATATGAGCTGTATTTATCCTGACATTGGTGATGAATGTATAGTCAGTCATTTGGAAGGAGTTCCAAAGTGATGCCCCGGAATTCAGCTGACTGTTAACAATATAAATAATATGTTAAGTGGATAAGGCACCTGTTTGGGAAACAGTTGTCCTCTTTGTAAATAAACATTTTCTTTTGGCTGCAAACTATGATTTACATTTCCTCTTTCTAGTGGTAAATATAGTAGTTCCATCCTAAGTACAGCAAGACAAAATAGGAAGGGATAAGCTGAATATGATAAGATGACAGGACATTCAAAAAGATGTGGGGCTATGATCACTGGGCATATTGTATATTGTTAGAGTAGCAAATTAAGATAAAGTGATTAGTGTATTTTGTTTTAAATATCAGAACTGTTTTTGATGTTGACAACAGCTGAAAAAACAGAATACAGATTTGAGGAACCCCTGAATAGGTAGTCTCTTGGTCACATGTTTCCACAGCAGATTCTTCCAAGTTACAGTTTTCTGAATAGATAATGGAAATTAGCTTTTTATGAGGCCTACATGAGGAGTTATACTGCAAGTCTATAGATTCTAAATCTCATAATAAAAAGCACTCTATACATCCAGTATCCTATTATCCTTTTCTAGCAGGGCCATGAACATCCACTATAAACACATTAAATCATTTCTACTACATGGTGGCCAATTTGAATTCTGAGACTCTTCAGTGTGTGTCCCAAAAAGTCAGTGCAGTCTTTGGAACATAAAGGTAACATATGAAACTCATGGTTACACTTAAAAGGCATTCTTTTGTAGGATATCAAGTGGCCCTGCACCCCTAAATTGGTGGGGTGTGTCACCATACCCTGCTACATATGTGTGTACCAACGTCAAGATCACTGCATTCCAGGATATTCCTAGATTCTTATTTAGTATATGCTGTTTTCCTATAAATGCATTTAAATTCTCTCTCTTCTGAGGATCACACTTATAACCCTGGAAGATGCACAAGGAATATGCAAGCAGTATTTCCTTTAAATTATATATATTGATCATATGTACTGTAAAGTAGTTTACTTTTGCATGGTATATATTGTGTATCCATTTTAATCACTGTACAACATAATGTAATATAATGAAACAGTTATAATTGGGTTCCTATTAGAAAAATGAAAACGCATTTTGTCGAATGCGTTTTCATCGACACCTAAAGAGTGAACAGGCAAAACAGCAAAGCGGCTGTTCAGCGAATTCTTTCCCTGAGAAAGAAGTCACTTGACCGCTTCTTTGCTTTGCCGTGTTCTACACTGTAGTGTGGTCCCTTGTCTGATGTAGTGACCAAGCGTAAATGTGCAACAGTTACTTACCTTATGGTTAGGGTGCGGGTTAAGGTTAGTGCATATGTATGAATGTGTTTACTGTTTTTTTTTTGCATTAGATGTACGGTTTAGTTAAGTGCATACGTGTTTTAAACTGTTTACTTTTGTTTTGGGGTGTAGAATTAGGGTTAAGGTAAGTCTGTATGTGTTTGGAATTATTTACGTAAATGTGCAATAGTTACTGACCTTAGGGTTAGGGTGCGGGTTAAGGTAAGTGCATATGTTTAAAATGTTTACTTTTTTGTTTTGCGTTAGATGTATGGTTGAGTTACATGCATATGTGTTTTCAGATGTTTACTTTTGGGGGGGGTAGAATTAGGGTTAAGGTACATGTGTATGTGTTTGGAAGTGTTTAATTTTATTTTTTTTTTTGGTTGGAACAGCGATTTCTTTCCCTAGGAAAGAAATTGCTGTTCTGAGGTGTCGACATTTTCAGCTTTCGCTGAAAAAGGGTCGATGATACATCGTTCGCTGTTTTAAGCGTTCAATGTTTTAATATAGACCCATTATAATTTATAGATAGTGGATGCAGTTAACTCATACCTAAGCATTTTTATTCATTTAGGCATAACTTTATATATGACTATTGTTTGCCTATAAATCAGTATTTGCAACATTGCAATGTCAATTGTTTATATAATGTTTGTGTTACTTCTGCTAAGAGCTTTCCTTTCAAAGATTCCAATGAAAATAATCAATGGTAGTTAGACTCTTCATGTAAACAAAAGTAAATCAGTCAATCATAATTACATGAAAATGTCTACTCTCTTACAGTGAAAGTTTAACATAATGACACACATCCTTAATTGAGTATTATCCTTTTAGCACACAAGCTAGGTGAGTAAGTGGTGTGAACTACCATGATGTAAATGTAACAGCTAATAAGTACTTTATTTCTACTGCTGTTAGTACAGGAGTTACAGGTATGCAAAAGGCAGGGGAGAAGAGAACAGCATTGAAACAAACTGTTCACAGTCTGAAAAATGTAAGGACAGGTCAGTAACATTTGATGAGCTATTAGAAAATGAAAGAAAATAAAGATGTATATATGTGTTTGATAAGGGTAGAAAAGCTAGCAAGAGTAAAAGCAGAAGCTAGAAGAGTTAAAATGGACATGATTTGTACAGCTATGCAATGAGTCATACAGTATAAGTGTATCAGTGGAATTCAGGACAAGGATGAACTTCCAGCTAGTGTACTGTTTTTGTGTTGGAAAGTGTCAGTAAGAGAGGTTATTGAACATTAAGCAAAGCAAATAATGACAGGCATGTAGACAGAACAATTCTTATCTGGGTGAATAAAGGGTGTGAGAGATGGAAATTACCCATATCTGGGTGAACAAATGGTGGTAGAGATGGAAATTACCCAGTACACTGAACAGAGAGGAAACCATGCATTTATGGAAAAAAAAACAACTAGAAATGACAAGTGCGACAATCAGATGAAATAGATAAGAAGTGCAAGAATGCATCAGAAGGTATCCAACAACACCCTGCCATTTGGACAGTCTGAACAAAGGCAATGATTCAAACAACGCCAGGAATTCAGAAGGCTAGCAATTGGAAGAAACAATAAGGCAGTTTGCATAAGAACAATGTTTATTGGAAAAATAAGTAAAGAGAGCGGTGGAGCAAAAGATGTATACTGAATGCAATCATTGAAGGCATAAAAATGAATGATAAGTAAAAAGAAAGTACAAGAATAGTAAAGGACAGTGTGTACAAGAATAGTAAAGGACAGTGCGTACAAGAATAGTAAAGGACAGTGTGTACAAGAATAGTAAAGGACAGTGTGTACAAGAATAATTGTCAACAGGGATTGTTAGAATATTTATGACAGTGTTAATGTTACATTAAATCATATCCATCTTCTTCTTCTTCTTCTTCTTCTTTCGGCTTTTTCCCGGTTAGGGGTCGCCACAGCGGATCACCTTGTCCGCACATTGAATGGCAGTGGAGTTTTACGGTGTCGAGTTGCCAGCCCGGCGCCCAACCTTCCACAGAAGGCACACTCACACGCACACCTAGGGCCAATTTTTAGAGTGTCCAATCCACCTACAGCATGTCTTTGGGATGTGGGAGGAAACCGGAGCACCCGGAGGAAACCCACGCGACCACAGGGAGGACATGCAGACTCCGCACAGAAGGCACCCCAGCCAAGGATCGAACCGGAGAACCTCTTGCTGTGAGGTGGCAATGCTAACCACTGCACCACCGTGGCCGCCCATTAAATCATATCCATAATCTATTATAAATAATTTTAAATGTAACTGTCAGACCATGGGGGTTATCTGTCTTGCGTTTTGCATTTCATGTGATAGTTTTTACATGGTTAAAGCTGAAAGACAACATAGAACCAGGATATATCAGCATTTTATGCTATTAAATCTAAGGATGTCAGGAATGCACTATGTAAGTATTCTTCTTCATATAAGGATTTAAAAAAATATATTTTATCTGTTAAAGAGAATTCCCAAATACCTACATGAAGGTTTTTGGGGTGCTGTTATTGAGGCAAAAGAACTCTACTGGCAAATTAATCTTAATGCAACATCTCCTCTGGGACTCAATGATAAAAGTTCCTTTTATGGGGTATTACAGTTAAAATCTATAGATATTTAAGTTTCTTGGTTGGTCATTTACATTTGGCTATATGAGGGGGTTCCTAAAATATTATGGGTTATTTATTATAATATATAATTTATCAAGTATATTTGTTTTAGTTTTTCACAATATGTATTTAGATTTTTTTCTATCATGATCATGTTAATTACATATCACTAATAAGGTTTGATTTGTGATCAGATGGTTATACAGCCTACATGGCTGGGTGTGCTTTATTTGGCTGCATTTTGTATTTGTTTGTTATCTGATGAAGTCCGTATATGAATAAAGGATGAAAGCACTAATCATCTTTTTCCTGGAGGTGACCTTGTTTTTTATTTATTATTTTGGTTTTCTTATTTTGCCATTTCTTTGAGTTTCTGGTTCCTATATGCAGTATGCAGTAGACTAGTTGAACAAGTTCCAGTTCCATTTTTTTATTTGTTGACTAATGAGGGAGGTGGATCTTATCAAAAAGAAAAACAGATGATGAACTGTTTACTTTGTTAGGAGAAGTAGTTAGAACAGCCAAATAAGACTAATCAAAAACACCAAGAACTGCAACATGAGACTATGGCTAAGCAGCTGGAGAATTTGGAGAAGAAATTATTTAAATATAAAATGTTACAACTGGACAGATTTTTTTAGAGAAACAATGTTAAGAATTCATGTGCTAAAGTGGCTTAGTTTGTGCCATTTTCCAAATTGAATAAATAAGGGATCACTTCTGAATAAGAATGGACTGAGTTTTTTCATATCCAGGGATATGCATTTGTGAAATTATTAGTTAAGTATAATCAGAGACAGATGGGCACATTAAATGTTGAGATTGACCAACAAAATACATATATTGCAGCTGATGTTGCTTTTAATTTTTACAAAGCAGCATGTCAATATAGTTTTGTAATAACTGACAATAAATGCAAAAAAAAAAAAAAATGAAAAACAGGAAAGTAAAAAAAATAATAAGACATGACCTGGATTACAAAAACTTAAGAGTTTATCCAGTTGGTATCCAAATTAGAAAATATAATCACATTTCTATGAATGTTTTTGAACAATGTGTAAATGATACAAGAAAGAAGAGTGTTGCTTATGTTTTTGCTCCAATACAATATCAGCACAAATCATGAACCCCCACTGGTCCAGCACATTCAGTATTTAAGAATTTGTGTGAAAATGAAATATAAGAATTACATAATAATTAAATTCTTTATAAACATTACAATTTCTCTTAAAGAGAAAGAATGCTATTAAGACAATTTTCAATGGATAGCATGAAAATGTTAATGAGTCCTGATGGGGGTAGTGTTTATGGATTTGATTGATTATGTAGGGGCGATTATTATCGGACTTTGATCAATGTACGCAAGTCTCTAGATATAAAATACATGTGACATATAGTTTACTTGCTTTATCACTATAAGACTTATGCATGAACAAATTACTTTTCTGACTCTTTTTATAGATATTTATGAGTCAACAAACAAATAATACCAACTATATTTGGTATTCCAATGAATCTTGCCAGCATTGCTGATCTATCCTTGTGACTTTTTGCATCTGCTGAAGTTCAAAAATGGAGCCTAAATTTATTGAGAAGTTAAAACACTGTATACAGTAAAATGACAAATCTATTAAATGATTCTTTGATTTTTTTTTGGAAAAATATAAAAGAGTGGAATTTAATGAGGATGTTATACTTATAACAATTGATGTTAAAATATCTTTTTTCATTTATTCTTCAATCAATAGAAATTGAGTAATTTTGTAACATAATAACATTTGACAAATTTACAGCTAATGATTTTAAATATTCTTGAACAGTTTATGGACATTGTCCTTTGTAACAATTTCTTTGATGTTGAAGGGGAATATTACAAACAGATACATGCTCTGGCTATGGGGGCTGTGCATGCTCATATTTTTTTTTTCTAATTTAGTATTGTGTTTGTGAGAAAACATTTTGTTTTTAATAGTATTTCAGTAAGTGGACAGCTTATTTGCGAGTTTTAGGTGATGTTTTACATGGACTGGTAATAAAATGCGACTTAATAAATTTAATTTGTATATTAACCAACAATTGAATTATCCCCTAAAAAGTATGGTGGAGAGCACAGAAAAATGTAAAAGGTGTAAGCAATGTCCCTATATCAATGAGCAAAGGAGGGCAAACCTTCCATGTCTGAAACAATTCCCTAAGCCTGTAGAGTATAATTGCTGAGAAAACACATGTACTATCCCAGGGATTCAAGAAGCTCGGTGCAAGGCCGGTTTTAGCCTTACGCTGAGCGTCCTCACTACAGATGGTGCAGCAGCGCCATATGAATATGTATGAGGGCGCGCGCTGAAAACTTGATGTGCACAGGAAACGTGTGTAAGTGCAGGGGGCGTATACAACTGCTCTACAGAGGCGTAAACATGCTCCAGCACTTGCAAAACCTAGTATGCCTACTAGTAGAGCCCGCCCTTAATAGTAAGTCAGTAATTCAGTGTCCGTGGATACCGAAATGTATGCTAAGCATACAAGAGTGTCCACGAACAGTGAAATAATCTCGTAGTAGTAAACACACAAGCACATAGTGGAATGTTGAGCCCTGCCCATAGAACATTCACAATTAGATTCCCTGTCCCTGTGTCTCTATTATACATTTGAATTGCTGCAATATTGAAGGTTTAAGCAAAGCACAGCGTGTCTGCGTGTCACTGCACTCCGCCGAGCGTAGCTTACACATCATATTCATTCAAATAGAGAAAAACATGCAGAATCAACGTAAGTGGCAATAGTGTAGTATTCAGAGCATCCGCCTAACAAACAGGCATTCATGTT
>NC_056726.1:692158804-692251304 GCF_019279795.1 Protopterus annectens | reverse complement strand
TATCACAAACATATCATACAGCACAGTCTTTCAACAGTATAGGAAATGTATTCCATCATGTAGATGTATGTCTGAGTGTTTATGTCCAGCATATAGGTACATACATATATAAGAATATATCAGGAACATACCATGTGACAACAAAGCATTACAAATGAATGAAAAGGGATACACTAGTGACGCCTGTATAATGTAGCGGTGTTGTCCTATATAATATCAAGACTCCCTCAGACAGACGTGTCATTCATACACGCAAACATTTGTACACTGGCCATATACATCACTCTGTGCATGTTATTTACATTAACACAGCAGTTCCTGTCCAATCATTACGTGAGAACAGTACTCTTGTAAGGTGCTGTGTGTGAAATCATCATCATGATAAAGGTAAATGGGTTAACCATAGAGGGACCGGTAGTGTTGTGTGTACAATGGGGTCATCCGCATCACGTGTACCTGGAACATTTAGAAGTCATGTGCATACTAGTATCGTGCGCCTGAGAGACAGGAGTGAGGACAACTGGAGCATGTCGTGATGCATATTAAAAGGGTTACATGTGTCCAGTGGATTGCCAAAGAAGGGCATTCCAAGTGTACTGTGGGTTGTACATGTCTGTTACCTGTGTGTACCCGCTGCTTACTGTCATGAAAACACATTTACACCTGCTTACAACTGCTTAAAAGTGTTTTATGCAGTCCTAATTGACAATATCAACAAGGCTTTCAGGTCTTGAACCCTGGACCATTAACACTGAGGTCACTGGATGTACCACTAAGCCATCTGGGTTGTACACATGTTGCATGGAGTCTATAATGCACATCCTATTACAGGTATTCCACAGTACTGAAAACAAATGGGACAGTCCCCACATGTACATATGTACACTACCCTTGAATGTACTGTACTCTGTGAAATGACAAAGACAAGTCTACATCTGTACAACTGTCATAACTACATATATATATATATATATATATATATATATATATATATATATATATATAGATATGCACCTAATGGATGTATTCACACACATATATATATGCATATACACAGCCATAGCCATAGATATATCTATATATATATATATATATATATATATATATATATATATATATATATATATATATATATATATATATGTACACACACACACACACACACACACACACACACACACACATACACACACACTTCTGAACGCCTTTTGTGAGACAGAAGGGTACTAAAAGAACTGACATGTACACAAATCAGAGGCATTGCCTGTGTTATAGCATTTAAATCATAAGCAGTTCACCAAAGAAGAGATGGTTGTTGTGTATGTGGAGTTTGTGGTGGAGAATGATGGCTAATGTAATCTACCCTGGGGATTGTTGAGTTAGGGTGGGGGAATGATGGGTATGGGCCTACAACCCGGCGACCACTTCTGTGTCACTGCTCGACAGTGGCACAGGAAAATAACATACTCAACTGTAGTCATGGTTGACTGTGTATTCTTTACCATTCCTAACTATGTAATACTTTGAAGACACCAGTCACCACAGATGGCTACCATGGTGTGCTAAAAGACATTATACATGTGTATGCCTGGCTGCAGGGTAGTCACACACACAAACACGCACACACATGCCAGCATTGTGCATACATGTTTTGCCGATGTAAAGGTTACTAGTACAGTGGTATGCAGTTGGGGTATGTGCCACAGAACACATACAATTACACTTACTGATTCCATGTCTGAGCTGGGTGACATCACAGGACCAATTACTTGCAGTGGGGAAGGGGGAAGAGAGAGGTTTAGTGGTTGACAAGGATAAAGGCCAGTGCAAAAGAAGGTATCGCTTTGGAATGCAGCAAAACCCACTGCCATGACAGCATGCCAACACAAATACGCACACAACCACACTCAGCCATTTGCTGGCACACACACTCAGGGTTTTGCTGAGACACACACACACACACACACACACACACACACACAGAGCCATTTGCTGTCACAGACACAAACACATGCACACAGTTGCCAGTGGTGAGATCAGAACACCTGCCTATCTAAATTTCACTATTATAGTACTACACAGTTATGAGACATGGCACAGAGATTACACATTCCAAGGCAGTCAGACTGCCCTTCTACAATTGAGGACAACAACAGGGAGACTGACAGTCCTGAAGTACATAGCTGTAGACCTGTGTGTTTAAAGTAGGTGTCCATTACAACCTGCATGCACAAACAAGACACATCATCTGAAGGTAGGCCTGAGAGGTATAGTTGTAGCACAATAGGAACCTGAACCGGAGTATGGCTTGCTGTGGAATGGACAACTACTATCACTATACAGGGTTACATTGGGAATTCTCATACACTTAGTAGCACAGGGCTTGTTGGATGCACTGACTCAAATTACGCAAGGTGGCAGTGGGTACGGTCATACACTTAGTAGCACAGGGCTGTTTGGGATGCACTCCGACTCTACCCACTGAAGGTCACAGTGTGCATGGTCAAACAGTTACATGTACAGAACATGTTGTAATGGACTCCTATTGTAAACACACAGGCTTACAGCTAGGTACATCCTACCTGTCAGTATATATGCACATCATACTGTTTACTACCTGATACCTGTATGTGGCCTGTAAATTATATATCTGTGTCTGTGCTGTGTGATACACATGCATACATGTACATGAAGTACTGGCATATATATGTTATGTATACACATTAATGCATGTGTGGACATGACAGACAATAGGTTACCTGGGTCGCGCAGGCAGATGCTACCTACAGCATGTGTCACACACCTTGCTGCCCTGAAAGGCATACATTGATAGCAGTTTGTGGACAGTAGCATTATACGTGGAACAGTGGCATGTGC
Source organism: Protopterus annectens (assembly GCF_019279795.1). Lineage (NCBI taxonomy): Eukaryota > Metazoa > Chordata > Ceratodontiformes > Protopteridae > Protopterus > Protopterus annectens. The sequence continues at coordinate 692,248,427 of NC_056726.1, read as the reverse complement.
AAGCATAATGTGTGAGCCACCTTGTGTAATGGTACTGAGGTGCAGGTGACAAAGATGGCCTCTTCTGGCTGTGGTAGTAGTTGTCATTATTAGCAGGACTGCTACCCTAAGTATATCTCACATTGGTCATATACACAAGTTCTGCCGCTGTCCGTCACCTTACATGGGGCATTTTCTACCAAGCACATTAATGCCATGCACAGTGATGTCATGGTATGGGTGCCAACTGCTAGACCAAAACAATGAGCCAATGTCCTGCTGTTATTATGAGGTCGTCCAGTGTCTGTCATTCCAGGCTGTCATGACCGAATGATGAGCCTTCAACACAGAGCAAATGCATCCATGTTACACGTGTGTGTGGATAATACCTAGGTTGCATTTACCCATATAGCCACATTCCAAGGCAAATGTCTTACACACAGAAGTAACACCCTGACACCTACATGACAATTGCAATGAATGTCTATGCTAACCCGTGCTAGATGTGTGGCTTTAATAATCCATTAGCTCAATGTGGAACCTTCAATGGGTAATACCAACATCTGTGCAGTGAGGAACACCTGGCTGAAGGCTCTGTAGTGCACAATTGCACTACCACCATATAACTCAGATCCGGACATGTGGGCCATAACTGTGGTATGGACCATACCAGGTGGTGGTGTACACATATTCATAAAGGCTACTCATATGTAAGGACCACTTCTCTGACATAACGCATCTCAGATGAGTCAGGTACAGGTGACAGTGGCAAATGCTGCAGTCTAGGTTGTATCCACATATACATCCACCACCTTGATCCCAGACTACCAACACACATCCATATGTGGTATGACATAGTATGGTAGACCACCAGATAACCCTCGATTGAATGACTGTACCGAGGTCTACATCAACTGTGCAATGTACCCATGTACAGACACAGCTGCATAATGTGTTATGCAATGCAATAATACCACTGTATGCAACCTGCTCAGTTGTACACATACCAGGGTCCCTCAGATGTTGTCAGCATTAACACGGTCAACTGTTGCTGTACACCAGTAACCAACACCCTCATGGTTGGATATGACCTAACCGTACCTGCCCTGGGTATGTACATCCCACACTCATACAACATATATTACATTACCATAGCTTTCGTTTACCTTTCTACATACAGGTGGCTACAGTCATTACACACATGCACATGGCAGATAGCATGCTAACAGTACATAAGGTACAATATCTATGTCGACAGAGGTAATATCCCCTCTCTACTGGTCACCCATGACACCTATCATATCATACAACACCCCATGTGGCATGTATGTCTTTAGACATGTCCATCTAATGCAATGCCTACAGACATACCCAAATAACAGGACCATAGGACCTACACAAGGCCTGTATTGACAGACTCAGGGAAATCCAGCTCTGCACTGTATGTTCCTGAGTAGTCACAGGTGATATGTTCATGACATGTACAGCCATGTGTGGCCACAGCTCCTACATATACCCCATGTCAACAATTGCAAGCCATGCATGCTGTGTGCTGTCTGGACATTAGCCTTAGTACCACAATAGCCAGTACATGCTGGGGTGAGATGTTTACAAGCCACAGGTGCTCGGCTATGTTTACACATGGCGTGGTGAAGGTATGGAATGTATCCTCTTGACCTGCTAGTGCACGTACTGATGTAGACCACATATGTGTACATGTATTGCTGTTTGTGTAGATTCCATGTTTGTGCAGTGTCTGATGTCTGAAGCTGACTGTTGTCTTAGTACATCATGCTGTTGCAATACAGCCTCAACACTGTCAACTGTATATGGTGATATGCTATAAGTACAGTAAGCCAAACATGAGGTATAGGTGGATGTATGGACATGACTACTATATGGGTCTTCTTTGCAGATGAATGATTACTGAGGACAGCTCACTGATGTGTTACAACCAGTCCTACAATAACCTGTGCACCTGCTAAGATCAGGTTTTGTTAATTGAAGTGGAAGACAGACAATGTTGAATGCTGTAAGGGTAACAGCGAAGGCAAACCCCATGACACCTGTAACAGTAATACCTCCCCTGTGCATATATTGTGCATATATCAGCACAGTTGTCATAGGAGTCAGTAAGCATTGTACCAGATGTAATAGTGCTGCACTGCTGTAGTACCTATCATGAGATAGCCATGTGTTTGATTCACAGTACTGTCACGTGTGGGTATGTGTCCATATATGTCACGTATGGTTGGGAAAACATCCCACATTTTATCCCTCTCTTGAACACTGTTGGTGACACCATAGGCAGGTGGTTAAACCACACACATATAAAGTGTCTGTATGTGTGTGACATTGGTGTATATCTTTGTGAATGCCGGTGTGTGTTCGCGTGTGTGTGTGTGTGTGTGTGTGTGTGTGTGTGTGTGTGTGTGTGTGTGTGTGTGTGTGCATGGCTGTCCATGTATATGGTTGTCTGGTTCCTGGAGTGAGAGTGTATGTTACCATAGTAGAATGTTAATGCCCCCTCCTCCCATCCACTAAAAGCAGTGTAGCATCCTGTTGATAACATCATTCATAAACGGGCATACTAACTGCCTATTAACATGTATGCCCTGGGGTGTGACCTGTTGTTACATAGCATACTGATAGAACCCCCTTCCCACATATACTCACTGCACTGTAGTATCCCTGTCGATGTCCTCAATCTTAGGCCATTCCAACTCCCTGTACATTTGTAATCTCTGTGGTACGTCTTGTAATTGTGTAGTACTATAATGATGATATGCACATAGGCATGGGTTGACATCCGAACACTGGCAACTGTGTGTGTGTGTGTGTGTGTGTGCGTGTGTGTGTGTGTGTGTGTGTGTGTGTGTGTGTGTGTGTGTGTGTTACTGTGTCTGGAATCCCTGAGTGTGTGGGTGTGTCTGTGTTTGCATGCTGTCATGGCAGTGGGTATTACTGCTTCCCAATGAGATGCCAATATTTCCACTGGCCTTTACCCTTGTCATCCAGCATACCACACTTTTACCTACTCCGTGCTCCAGGTAACTATACCTGTGATGTCACCCACTATGGCTGTGATGGCTCTGAACACAGTAGCTTACTACACAGCTATCATGACCTTGGATCATTAGAACAGTAAACATAATTGAAACAAGAGAGAATATAACTGTAATGTGGAAGCTACAAAGTGCATGCAGGTATTGTCATACCGACCTGTGGGTAGTCAACATGTACATATGGGACTCCCATATACACCAACATCCCCCGGCACATGCAACTACACCTGAAAGAGGAAGGCAGAACATCAGGATCAACATGCTGTTAGTGTTGTTACACATGATACATGCTGTCAAACGTACAAAATTCAGTCTAAAACTGCAATACATGCTATGTCTGCTGCCTGTCAACACTACTCAACAATATATATATATATTTTTTGGTAAATAACACTACTCAACAATATTAATCTACAATTGTCTACCTAGTATGTTCACCCTGTGCATCAGACCATATGAACATGTCCCTGCACCGATGGTGTGGATGACAGGGTGGCAGCACAGGCATCATCATCTGCACAAGGTGATAATGTTTGCCAGAGGCCTAGGCTGTGCCATTGGATGACATCATGCATGTGTGTTAGGGCCTGTGATATCCCTGGGCATGTGTGGATGTTATCCGTGTGTGTGCTGACATGCCCTACATTTGTGTCCAGTGTGTGTGCATGCATGCACACAGGTCTGGCATGAGGCTGGCCTACACAGAGGTAACATTGACAGCTGCAGACTGTACAAGGCAGGTGTCACAGTTCACAGTGTCCGGCCACGGCCACGTGACCTGCGCCTGTCAGGGGTTGCACGGGCACTACAAGGCAGAGGTCCAGATTGGGTACCATCTGATGACACGTGTCCACTGGAGCCATGTCCCTGTTGGGACCATCCAGGACCACGTGCACATGACCTGCTGTGTCCTGGTGTGGACTGCCCAGCACCAGCAGCACTGCTGCCTCTACCACTACTATGGGAGGGGGCATGTGTAGTAGCATGTTCACATAGATCTTCAACAGGTGATGTAGCCGGCCTACGTCCACGTGCCCAATGCCTCACTTTCACCAGATGTTCCAGCACAGACATTCCATGCTCGAGGATTGACATGCAGGACTCCCACCATGTCACCCAATCGTCTATCCAAAACATCTGCAAGATGATGGTGAGCATTTGCAAGTGCCTGAATGTTGTCAGTTAATGAACTGAAGCCTCAGACTGTCGCTGTTGTGCCATTCAGCATATGCCTGTGCCTCCATTGCAGCCAAAACATGTGTCTGGTAACTCCAGCTGATGTGCTTGGTCCCACAGGGGCATGTTGGCCAGTGGTCCTCCTAAGAGCAGCGCTGGGCACATGCCTGTGTGGGACATCATCAGTCTCTTGACTGGGAGCATGGTGTACAGGCATACCTTCCATAGTCACCACACTTCCCTGTTCCATGCTACCACCCGCCAACTGTCCTTCCTCTATGGCCAGTGGTGATGGGGTATGTGCAGGCCAAGGAACTGTGTACGAGGATGAGGGGAGACAGGTGGAATGGCAACCAATGGCACAGATTCAGCCCCTGACAACCCTGCCTGTGCCTCAATCATACTATCATCATCACTGCTAGAGTTTGTGGTGACACTAACATCAGGTGGACCGCAGGAGGGCAATGCACCTACATCAACACCTGTGAGGGGAAGACAAGAACTGTACATTACAAGTTATACCAGACACACATGGACAGAGACACACACACACAGAGACACACACACAGACACACAGACAGAGACACAGACACACAGAGACACACACACACACACAAATACATGGACAGAGACACACACACACAGAGACACACACACAGACACACAGACAGAGACACAGACACACAGACAGAGACACACACAGACAGACACAGACACACAGACAGAGATACAGACATACAGACAGAGACACACACAGACACAGACACACAGACACACACAAACACACACGCTACATGCAGATGATATGGCAGATGGCATTCAGCTTAGACAATTATAGTTTCAGCTTAGGCAATTATAGTAGTGGTCATCATGCATCCCTGAGTTGCACACAACAGCATGCATGTGGCATAGCAGACGGCATGCACCTTACATAATTATAGTGGTGGTTAGCATACATACCTGTATTGCACCCTTTGTGTTAGTATCCTATGCCCAATACCTGCAACACAATGCATGCACTTTGCACAATTTCACTGCACTGCCATGGTGTGTGCAACATACACCACATGATAATGGACCATCGTCGACCTTTGTACATTTGTCACTGATGCTTTGTGTTGGCCACCGCCCCTATGTCTGAGGACATGAGTAGTAAGGTATGTCAACTGCATACTATGTTTGCCTGAGCCCTAGCTTGCATATCTTCCTCAAAACATTATTCTGCCTACCCCTGAGCTGAGTGTAGACATTGTGCATGTGGCTGTACACACGTTTGACATGCATGCCCTTACTTTGCAATGGTGTCACAGACCAGCACAGGTTTACAGTACACCAGCCTGCTGTGTGGTGTATGACCTTGCCAATCACATGTAGTATGACATGTCTTGTGCTGACATGTTGAATGACATGCATACATGTTTAACACAATGGTGTCCTTTCCAGTCTACAGTATGGTAATGGTGTCCCAATGCAGGGACGTGTTTTACTAACATGGGCCTTCAGCTGATGTAGTGTTGTTTGTCCACCCTACAAATATGCAGGAACATACTGTACATTGAGCTGATGTGCATAGCCATTGCAGGGCATCATGTGGCTTCACAATTGCTATACAGTGTGAGCTACTGTCACGGTTCATAGCCATGACTTTTTTCACATACAATACATATCTAATGTGGAATATGACCCATGTCACCTAGGTGTATACACAATAAACCCTAGTGTGGAATGTGTGACACAGGTCACAGAAGGGTATATGGATGACAGCCCTGCACATCTGCAACCACATTACTGATACTTGCCAACTATGCCCACACATGGCTAACATACAAGTTCTCTATGTCCCACATGCCATCTGTGCACCTCACACACACATGAGGAGCAGACATGATAGTGATGTCTGACACCAGCAAGGTGAATCTACTGTATCTGTGGCTTGATGTGGATGTATGTGTATGGTGTGCAACACATGTATGCATTTGGATACTGTATAGGTGAATGCTTCCATGGCGTGACACAATCCAGATGTTCATGACATGTTATGTGGTGGCTTCAAATTATGCTTACACACGCTGTGCACAGGCCTGTATGATGTGTAGTGTTTCACATCTGCAATATTACCATTACACAAAGGCCATAGTTGTATTGTGTTGAGCCAATGTACAACAGGGTGTACACACATGTACATCACTTTTACTGTGTGCTTTGCTTCATGTCTCTGGCCATCCTCGGTGGCCATGTATAGACATGTGCAGTCCAATGGTTGTGATGGCCATCTTATTTCATATATCAGTGGTATCCCATATGACATACACACATAGATGTCATATGTTCCACTGAGGAAAGGGTTATGCAGACAAAGGGTGGTATGTATGGGATGTGAGACATGTTTTGCAGGATAGTTGAGCAGTGTTGCAGTCAGCCCACTGCATGTCATGGACATGTCTGATAGCACATGACACTGTGTGACATTCATAGCAAGGGTATACTCCACAAGGGTGTATCCTGTGGGTTGGGCATACTCCAACTCCAATATATTTAGTGTGTGTGCACACATATGCTCTCTGTAAGGTACTGTTTATATTCCCAACATATGTAATGTTGATATGTAGTACCTGTCCCTACAGTGGAACACACCTCCATCATTGTATTCACTGTTGTCCACACATCTGGCAATGATGGTTTGGAAGGTTTGGTGTAGGTGTTTCATATAGTCTACAATTGTTTCACATAGGTAAACAGTGTGATGCATTGCAGGTCTGACCAGTGTTCATTACCAGGACCACCATACATTATGTGTACATATGTTATGGCAGATAGCATGCAGTTAATATGTTCCGAGCATTATCAAGCCTGGTAAATTATAACAATCTCACCTGACACAGGCTGCTGTCACTGCAAAACACCAGAGGTACCTAAACAGGGGTGTCACAGCAGTAAGATCATTATCCACACCTGTGTGGTAGCTACAGGGTGCAATGTCTGTGTTAGCACATCAGCAAGTACAATTCACTATACTATGGAGTATGCACATCTGTGCATACATAGAGTAGCAGACTATAGTATGTGGCATGTGTGCATACATGCCTTGCATATGATGTTACATTACATATTGTACAGTAATACATGTAACTATGTAATATATGGTTGTGTTTTATGTGCAGTAGTGACTTACCAAGCAACGCCAGGCTTGGTGGTTGAGAGATACCCACCTCCACAATACCAGCTAATGCTTGTTGATGGAGGTCTGCAGGTGTCCCCAGGTGGGCCAGTAGCTCCTCGGTACATGTGAGTGGGGCTGGGTGAGTGGCCCCCCCACCTGTTACACCTTGTTCCTTAGCGATTGCATTTGCACGCTGTTTCACCCATCTTATCTGGTCAATGCAGTGTCGGAACACCTACTGATAGGTGAGATTGTGATTGCCAACATCATTTACCCTCCTGCAGAGTTCCTCCCACAGGGCATCCCACTGCTGTGCATCCTGTAGCACATGGCTGAAGAGCGTTGTGTTGTTGAGGCGGTATGGAATGAGGACCTCATCCTCCAAGCAGCTGTTTGGTGGCAATCGACTATGGGGCATACCTGGAAGACATAACAATGGAGACAGGTCACAGTAACTCACAGATAAGGACAGCAGTACAGCGGAACATACATGTGTATGACATTTATTAGGTTTACAAATACGACTTTGTAGATCTACATGACATTAACACCACTGACATGTATAAGTCACACACACACATTTGACACCTACTGGTGATGTGATGTTATCACTATATATGTGTGTGTGTGTCATGTGATGACATTGCTCATACAACATGGGGATGTAGTCTTGATGTGGGCATGTCTGTTTGCCTGTAGTGGTGTCTTTACCTATCAGCACATGCCTGGATGTGTTCACATTAATGGAATCACCTTAATGCTGTGTATATGCCACATATATAGTCATACATAGCCATTAGGGGCATGACCTGTGACCCTGAAGACTTGCAAGCATGTATGTGTTTTGCCATATACATCTACATGGCACTGTACAGCTGTGTAGCATCCTGCCATGTATTGCCTGTGTTGCACATGTGTAACACATGGGACAATAGCTAGCATGATAGTATTTGTAGGGTTGGATATCAACTATAGCATGTGTGGTCGTAGTGATGTGGTAGGCTATATGCCCTGGACCATTTATGAGCCTAAGCAGACAGGTTACCTAGCTGTAGGCAACAGACAGGTAATAATCAGTGGCCAGTTCAAGCAGTGCCACAGAACTGATACACATGGTTACTGATATATTTGGCATGTGATCATCACACCATGTTACAGAGAGAGGTGATGTGCAGCTTTGCTGGACAGGGATGCATAGTATGGCAAGAGTATGTTAAGTGTATGGGACAGGGATCTGTCAGGCATGTTGTGATCCTTGTACTAGAAAGGCGGATGTCCATGACGTATGTGTTAATTTGGGATCAGGATGTGTTAAGTGTAGCATGTCCAACACCTTTTGGTTGGACATGGCTTTATTCAGGGTAGCCTGCATGCTACATAGTGCAGCTACGGATTGTGAAGGGCAATGTAGGCCATCTACACGTAGGCAATAACCCTTAAAGGAAATATGTGATCTATTATGGACCACATGGGTGTTGAGTATGGCTGAGCAGTTATCTCTCTATTAATGGTTGGCACCCTGTCATGATTAGGGGTGCCACATACGACTACCTGTCCTTCGTGGTGACATATCTATCAAAGGGACGTACTGTCCAGCTGCATCTCATACCCACAGTTGCTATTATGTTGACCGCTGCCTAGGTGGTAGTTAATGAGTACAGGGTTTGTAACATAGGGGATGACAATGCAATACTTAGCTGTCAGAATGTGGCCATACATCACACACCACACATCTGACACACTAAGGCCCTTCTGTATGTTGAACGCAGCACACAATGAGTCGACTATTGCTCTTAGTTCATAGTCATTTGCAGACATCAATAGGCTGATGCCTTCTGTGTTAGTCTATGTGGTACCAGGAATGACCACTGTATTACTGTGGATGGCACTGGTTTGATGTGCGTGTATTTGTCGGACACCTTTTGTAGTGTGGGTTCTGCCAGCAGTCCAGTTGCCAACCACTCCTGTGTCATAGGTATACACACCTAGTTTACTGAGTGTAGCTGGAACACAGCATGGGTGATGGTGCCCTACGACCTGGCAAGGTCATGATATGCAGTGTGAATCAGCCCTACTATCATCTACATCTGTACCAAGTACATCAATTACATTGACCATGGTTCATGGTCGTACAGACCAGGCTCAGCAGGGTAGCTGTGCACTATGTCCCATTATCAATGGTGTCTCCCCCTTTATGGGGTAAGATAACTGTTGCTGTGCACCATTCGGTGTGTACACAGCCTGACATGGAGCTATGATTGAACATGATGAGTATGTGGATAGCTGAATGTTCTTACATTTGTGGAGGATACACCCTGGGATGGTGACAGGTCCCATGAAAGCTGTATGTATGGCATTAGAGAATGTACCTTGTACCTGCATAGTTGTTAGTACAGGGGCCCTGTAGTGTACATGGATATATTACTAAGTGTACCTGTTGGAGGTGAGGGGGAGGTGGGAGTGGGTATAGGTTCTCCAAGACCCTATCAGGATGGGAGGGTGCTATTTCTGTAGGTGCAGTACTTCCCATGCCATAGTGCTGTGCAGCATGGCAGGTCTTGTTGTTGCCATTACGATTAACGATACAGCTATAGAATGCTCTGTGCTTGGCCTCATAATATATGGCTGATCGATTTCACAGTAGCTTTGCGTGGTTTCATATGGTGTATCTGCATCTTACTGAGACTGACCAGGGATCACCTACACTCATGTGTGTTCACTCTTGCAACAGTTACTACCTTCTGTGGTACAGTTTAAAGCATGGTACCACCAGTTTGCCTACTTGTTTGTGTTGGGTTGACTCCTGGTTCTGTTTCAAAGGCACAATCACTGCACATATGTGACTGCTTAAGGTTCATTTGTGTAGTATTCAGCATTTGCACTTACATTGTCCATCTGCATGAGTGCCATGGCACTCACCACTCTGCTCTTAGGAAACATAACATTGGCATTGGAGACTAACTATGTGTAGCATACTGTTAGCCCTGTTTGTGTGACTACTGTGATCCAGGTCAGTGGGGTCGATGGAATCCAACGTGCATTGAGCGCAGGTGTTGGCACATGAGGAGTCTTCACAGTTCATAATGGAATAGTTGAGAGCAGCCAGTAGTATGGTTCTGTCTCAGACCTATTCTTCCCAATTACAGCCAATTATGGCAGTTGGGAAGTCCGCGGCCTGATGGGTGATCTGTCTCAAGGTACATGTTGAATTCCACTGTGGCACAAAAGTAGTTGCTCGGCGTAATGCATCTGATGTTATGCAAGTGCAATTAGCATGGGGATGTACATATCCTTCAGGAATATTGACACACCTTTGTGTTCCAATAAAGGATAATGGGCAAAGGTGAGGTATGTGTTATAACATGGTCATGCATATGTGCTCTATGAAGCATTGAAACATGTCTCAGCCACTGCACAGATATGTTGTCCATGTTAGGGATTGACATATGTGTGTCCAGATATTGTTTCTGACATGTATCATTGTGTAGCGAGACACGCAGTTTATTGCTTGGCTGTCCCTGTAACTGCAGTGGACGCTCACCTGAACCATGCATGATGAAGGCACTATAGGGGAAGCATGAGTCCTAGGCTGTATCCAGATTGCCAGGGGTGACAGGTGCAGGCCCTGTCAGGCAAAGCATCATGGTCTGTCAACCATGTTATCCCAGGATGACAGATACTGGATACTGTGCAACATGCACCACTACACTACACAATTATGGAATACAATCCTTTTGTCCCGGTACTGCAGTATCATTCTGGCCAGTGGCAGAATGCTACCCAGGCCTTGGGATATACCTGTATGGCCTACAAGACCTGACAGTTCCTACATGTGTTTCCATGCTGTCCAGGCTACTGCATCACAGGTCCTGCACAACAACATGGGATATGCCAGATCCATGTGTATAGATCAACAGGGGGTCTGAGTGTATGAGTATGTGGCTAATCATTCCAGAGAGGCAGCTGACAGTATGTATGCCCTCGTATAGGTTGGTGTGTAACATAGTGCTAACGTTTGCACTCACAAATGAGTACTATTGGGCATGTTTCCAGTCATGTGTTCAGAGGTGTGGCACAATTATACAAACTATGTCATACAGTTTGTGTATATCGGTATCTGTCTCTTCCTGCTTGGGGGGGTTACTTGTTTGGCCAGATACTTAGATGCGTCTGTGAATGTGTGTGATTTCCAGTAGTGTGTGTGGGTGTCCTTACTGTGTTCTGGTAAGGGTATGTGTTGGTTGTGTTGATGAGCTGCATGTGTTAACCTACACCTCATCCCCGAGGCTGCATCCCAGACAATGTGTGGGACATGAAAAAAAAAAAATGAAAAGACCAATTGTTAGACCACAGCTGAAGATATAAATGGAATAATCCACGTCAGGAAATAAATCACTTGCAGCTTCACAGTAGTGCCCTTTATAAAACCAAAAGTTGTAACTGAGATGTAGTAGTCAAGGTAGGAAACGGTTCACTTGCAGTTTCACACCACTTTATTAAACAAGAGTAAGCGCTTTCGAGATCTAAGTCAGCTGATCACTTCTTCAGACTCATAAAAACAGTTAAAACATTGGTATTTAAAATATGGTTCAACCAATGAAAACACATATAGAACTATGACATAGACTAATTAAAATTGCATACATCAGTACATTAATTTGCCTTATATTCTGCATAAAATGAAATAAAATATACATATAACAGACACATTTTATGTAATAATCCATATTACTTAATGTTTTAGTAGTCTGGATTTTAAAAAAAGGTTTCAAGGAAACAGCATTGTTCAATCCAGGAGACCTATCTGCCTGAAGTAGTAAAATCCATCTTTATTCGGCTTCCTCTACCTTATTCCTTATATCACCTCCCCTCTTACTTTTATCTATTATTTCTAAAACCATGAAATTAAAAATATGTTTCCTATCTTCTTCTTCCACATGTTTTGCTAAAGCACTTGTGTCTTTTTTATTTCTTATATCTCTAAGTTGTTCAAGGATACGTTCCTTTAGACACCTATTGGTTTTGCCTATATAAAAGGCATGACAGACAGTGCAGAAGCTGAAATAAACCAAATTTTGTGTTCTGCAGTCAGCATAAAAATCTATCTCAATTATAAATCCTAGTGTAGGATGTTTATATGTAGATTTATTATATAAATAGTCACATGCTGGACAATTTCTGCAAGGAAAAGTCCCCTGCTTATCAGATAGGATCATTCTTTCATTGTTTCTGGATTTATAACAGAGTTGCCTTTTTAAGGACCTCTTATTTCTAAAAGAAAAGCTGGGTCTATCTTCTAACAATTCTCTCAAGTCAGGATCCGACAATAAAACATTCCAATTCTTCTCAAAAATATTACAGAACCTTCTGATGTCACTTGAATAAGTTATAGGGAATCTAACTTTAAAATCATGACCTTCCTTGCTTTTAACATCTTCTATAGTATTTCAGAAGAGCGGTTTACATCTCCCATCCCTATTTCCAATGGTATATTTAGGGCTTTCATTTATGTCTTTCTTACTGTAACCTCTGTTTAAGAAGTCTCTCTCTAATATAGTCATTGTCTTCACAAAGCCTTCATCTGTATTATGTAAGCGGCTTATTCTCATATATTGTCCTTTCACTACATTTTTGTGTACAAATGTTGGATGCATACTAGTCTTATGTAAGATACTATTTCTCCATGTAGATTTTCTATACATCCCTGTTGTAAGTTCGTGTAACGCTGTCTTCTTAACCAAAACATATAGGAACTTAATAGAGTCCCTGGAATGTTGACTAGTGAATCTTAAAAATTCAGTGGTGCTATGTAAGTACTCCACCATCTCTTGCAACTCTTCACTAGTACCATCCCATAACAGGAAGACGTCATCTACAAAATGAATATACCATACAATTTTGCCAGCATATTTATTGCTAGCACTTAATACATGATCTTTTTCCCATGCAGCCAATGCTAAGTTGGCGTAGCTGTTAGCACAAGCCGTGCCCATTGCTACACCAACTTTCTGTAGATAAAACTTGTCATTGAATATAAAGACATTATTTTCTAGGACAATATCAAGCAACTCACATATCAAATTAATCTTAGTGCTTTGAAAAACTTGTTTCAAGGTCAGAATATCACGTATTTTCTCAATACCCCATTTATTCGGTATCACTGTGAAAAGTGAAGTGACATCCATTGTCACAAACATATAATTTCTATTAATATTCCTGGTCTTATTATATAACAGTCAGAAATGCCTTTGTATCCCTTAGTATAGTCTCACATGATTTTAGGACTATTTGTAAATTTTGTTCAATATAAATTGAGATGGCTTCTGTGGCCCATCCTTTACTGGATACAATAGGTCTCATAGGGGGCTATGTGATGTCTTTGTGAATTTTAGGTAGACCATAAATAATGGGTATAGTTGGATGTTCTATCTGAAAGTAGTCAAACAATTCCTCTGATACATAATTAGTAATCAATAAGTCAAAAATATATACAGATATCCTGTCAATTATACCTTGTACTTGTCTCTCATTTAGTTCAACATAAGTATCTGTATCATTCAAAAGTTCCATCATTTTCTTGTAATAAATTACTACTACACTGCCCCCTTGTCAGCAGGCCTAATTTCAATGCTGTGAGAATCCTTTAGTTCTGACAGTGCTTCAGTTTCTGATTTACTCAAGTTATAAAATCTAGGTGGAAGATTTTTAGCATGCATCTCTCTAATTTCATGTTCACACACATTAGTGAAAGTTTCAACTGTGGGATGTATCTTGGGTACAAAGGCACTAGGTTGTTTAAACATATTATCAAATACATTTCTTTTAAACATGGTTTTAAGTGTTAGGTTACGAGAAAATAACTTCAGCTCTTTTAATAAATCAGTTAATACTGTTTTCTGTGCTGGAATGAAGTTCAGGCCTCTATTTAACAATGAGGCTTGTGCATTAGTTAAAGAAAAGCTAGATATATTAATTACCAAGTTTTTTGTTGGTTCTTGCTCCTGGTGTTCATATATGCAGGAGTCACTCGTTCTCTCTGCTGTAATCGCATTCTCCCTCTTTGATTCCTGCTGCTTGACCTGTCCCTTATTGGCAGCACCTTCTTTAACACAAATGGAAGGATTGAGGTTTGTGTAGCTTCCTTTTGCTCAAAAAAGCTACTGAATCAGAATTAACACTGGAATCCATCCTTCTGTTAGTGCAAGTCATTTGGAAAGTTTCTTTTGCCATTCCACCATTTTCAAATGTGGGAGGTTCTATACATACTCTCTCTCTGTGCTGACATCACTGTTATCATGGTCTGGCAGTGTACATGGCATAGAGTTTACATTCCCCCAGGATGGTCACATACACAATGCTCACATTAGGAGACTCCAGTAGCTGACTAGTGGATATGCCTGTATGAGCAGTCAGTACTACAAGTACCAAGTACTGTCTTTAGTTTACGTATTGCCTATTAAAATGTTTCAGACAGTGATGCTCACATGTAATTATTTGTGTTATGGAAGTGACAACACTGGCTATTATGGACACAGTGTAGCTACTGTTGGCAGCAAACATCCTCTGAGGAGCACATCACATCCTGGTAGTTGATTACAGATGATGCATGTGTCTACAGGTCTGTTTCCTTCTCTGGGTATATACTCACATATCCACCAGGACCATAAGCTCTGTTGTTCACAGACACCCACTCCCCAAACAGAGTCATGTATCAATAGGCTGTGATGCCACTATCAACATGATCAGGATATAATCAGATAAAGTGAGCCATTACCTATGATGTGGCTATTACACATGGGCAGTTGTCTCCTACATCTTACACTCCTACTGCAGATGTTACACTGGAGTTAAAGATGATGTGCAACCTGTTTCATTACCAATGCTGTGCACTACCTTACATACAGTATGTGCAAGCAGCTGTTAGGTTGGTCTACACAAACCTGGTAGTTTGACCAGTGTGTCTGTACTCTCAATATCCATTCCATGTAGGTGAGCACATAGCCATTTGGCCCAGCCCTCTAACAAGAGTCACTACACCTTTGCATAACATGTACACATGCACAGCTGTTATTGCTTGCAAACAATAGTAGAGAGGTGGATATTACATGTGTTATGTGCATGGATAGTTTCCTGGTTCTTCTAATTATCTTTACTATCATGCTGCTAACCTGTCAGATGAATACTAATGCTATGTATCCTGTCATTGAGTATTGTAATTGCCAATAGATATAACTACTGCTTGCATAACATATCAGAACTGCTATGTAGAATAGAATACAGATCTGCCTAGACTACTGTATATTACACAGTTATTGGCACAATATCCCACACTGCATGCCATATTTTCACGGTAAGCCCACATTTAACATGTTCATCTTACTTATACACCCATACATATGTCGACTGTTACAATATATCGACATATACTATCCCCTGTTACAGCACATACGTGTTGGACCAACCCTGACACTGACAGTGGCTGGAAGCGAATTGGTGAGTTCCAAGCCCATATCATCCCTTGTGGTGTATGTGGAGTGTGCCATGTGACCTACAGCAGTACACACATTGAATACTACAAGCATTACTACTGCTCAACAATACATAACTACAAGATAGCTATTTCTACTATATGCATTGATTACACTGTAATTTTTACAGTACAGATACTACATACACAGACATACTACATGTTATACATACTGTCTTAGTAATCGGAGGTGTTATTAACTAGCATACTATTAGTTTTCTGTTCATCTTTCCATGTTTTGTACTGTTCTACAGGTAGATACAGATGGTCAGAATGTGTGACAAGGCAACCTTTTATAGTTACATATCAGTAACATGTGCTATACCGATGGCCAATTGGTGTTCCTAAGTAGCTAATTACATGCACATCAGCTGCGCTGCTACTGCCTTAGCCAATTCCATGGCTACAGTGGAGTATAATTGAGTATTCTACTTGGGCATTGTCCTTTTGCCTTACTTGTGAGGAAGACAGTGTGTAGGTGTTTTTGGAATCCATTGCAACAGCTGTATTGAGACGGACAGTAATATATATTGTGTGTAATGCCTAGAGGAGTTGGTCTAAATGTGAGTACTGCTGTTATATTTCTGAACATTGCTACTTGTGCAGGGTTTGTCTGTACCTAATACTTCTGCATATGTGTCAGTCTGGCCAGGTTGTTTGACCAGGTCAAGGCTGCATAGCTATGTATATAATGTTAGGGGTTTACAGTGGGCTTACCAGACATGTTTAATTTGGTGTTACTGTGTATCAGACTGTGCTTATAATCAGTACTCGGTAAAACTTCCTGGTGTATGAATCTTTTAACCCTCTGAAACTGGATTAGTTCATACAAACCCTGTTATATCAGCAGCTGCTCAATTGTATAATGGCAACTATTTCACATAGGCCCATGTTAGTGTGTCTGTGTTCAGGTATGTTAAGGTTTCAGCAGATGTTGTACAACAGTTGCATAATTGGTTATGGTATGGCAGCATGTATTGATGTAATTATTTCAGTTATGGGGTAGATGTTGGTGGGTGTACATAGCACATATAGGTGTGTAGGAACCCCTTTTATACAACGTCTATATATGTGTGTGTGGGTGTTCTTTCCCTATGTGAACACCTATCCCTTAGTGGACTAATACTATGGTAAATGCAGGCTGATTCATTAAGGCACTATTAAATGCTTCCTGTATAGCATGCAGGTACTGTTAGTCCTTGAATCCGTTTGGCAGTACATCAGAATGTAATAAAGATTTGCAAAATGAATGCTGTCTGTGTAATTCTGTCATGGATATTTGCAGTCAATGCAGTTGTGTTGGTGACTGTGTCCATAGAACATATTTGTAATAGCGTATTGGCATATACTCTTCATATGTTATGTTCATATTGTTTGGGGGGGGGGCGAATGTGTGATTGCTATGGTCCATATTATACTCAGATATGACCACTTTGGATGTATGTGTGTGTGTGTGTATATATATATATATATATATATATATATATATATATATATATATATATATATATATATATATATATATATATGTATATATATATATATATATATATATATATGTATATAGATATATACATTATTGCATACATTTATCTGTACTTCCATAGATGTGTAGATGTTTCTAACCTATCTATATATCTACATATATATGTAGACCTGTATATATCGACATGTCTCTATGTATCTCTCTCTCTCTCTCTCTCTCTATATATATATATATATATATATATATATATATATATATATATATATGTGTGTATATATATATATATATATATGCCTTTAATTGGGTACATGGCAGGTTGTCCTATTTCAACACATCCTCCCTATTGTGTTTTAACTTGTCTGCATACACAACTGGGATAGGTGCATCCCAGGTAGCTTAGTGTTAGGTTAATCGGAGGTTGGAGTACATGGTTGTGGGTTTTTCTCCTGGAAGGTGTCATTATTTTACCTCTCAGAGTAGGCACTGGTAGTGAAAGTGTGAATAACGCACATTTACACGGTTGTAAGCAGGTTTGCCTATGGTCTGCGTGACATTAAGCAAAGGTCAAACGTGTGAAGTGCTTCTGCATTCACAGTGTAGCAGCGCCACTTACCATTGCGGAAACACGTGGAAACCCGCTTACAGCTGCTTAAGAGTGCTTTAATCCACCTACATCCAAAAGCCCTTATTCTGGCCCTCAGACTAACCTAAAAGCCCTTGCAGATCTTGAACCCGGGACCATGAACATCACAGTTACTGACCTTACCACTATGTTATGGTGTTTAGAATATACATTGTACTACAGACATTCCTCACTACTGACAACATATGTGACAATCAGTTGGTGTACATATGTCTGATACATGTTAATGTTCATATGTTTGTGAAAGTAGGTGTTGCAATGTGACATGACAGGGTGTATTATGAATGAGTATGGTTCTTGCTTTGTGTCCTTTCTATATTGTCCCCATACTCCATGTATGCCCCTCCAGTTCACTTATTGGACATCCGACCCAGTCCGTCCTTGATGCATGATTGCATTACCCATCATTCCACCCCATGCCAATCTTCACATAAACAACAACCACCCCTTCTATGGTGACTTAGGTTAATATTAGTTGTTATGATACCAGAGCTGCATGTGTTTTGTGTACACTCCAATTCCTTTGGAGTGCTTCTGTGTCAGGAAGTGTGTTCATAGATGCTTATATATATGGCTATTGCTGTAACTGTATTATATATATAATGTTCAGTTATGGCAGGAACTCCAAGGCATGAAATGAACTGTAGAAATGAACTGTAGAAAACTCTACTTTATTCACCAAAAAATAAAAATAAAACAGGTTTTAGCGCTTTCATCTCAGGGTGAGACTTCATCAGAAACAATGCTCAAAACCAAAGTGACATTTATATATCTAATACAATTAAGTAATTAATGATATCATCATGACGTTCATTCATTTAAAACTTTTTAAAAAAAAAAAAAAAATATATATATATATATATATATATATATATATTGTTAATTTATATAAGCCTGGTTCCAAAATAAAATGAAAAACTGAACAGTTTCAAATACATATTAAAATAAAACCACTTAAAAATGTAACTTTGAAAAAACTCATGAAAAACAATGAATATATAGTGCAATATTATATTGTTTATAACCAAATAAATTGAAAAATAAATATTAAATAAATTGCTTGTAGATAAATATTCATATGAATTATCGAAAAAAGGTACTGTTTTTCAACCTGTTAACACAGGAAACTCTAGACAAGAGACTAACAATATGGTTACAGATGAGTGTTTAGTAAATGATGTGTCGGGTTTCCATACAGACGCTAACAACAGGTTTAATACAGTTTTTACTAAAAATTATTCCTTTTCTACTAGCAATTTCCAAGAAGGCGTTGTTAAATCAAAGACTGTGGAAAATCTAATACAAGATTCCTCTTTAAAGGACTTAATTTTTTTGTTAGAAAAGAAAATGTTTAAATATAAAACTGTCGAGATGGACATTGCTTATTTTAAACAATGCATTGATTTAAAAATTGTGCCTCAGGGCTTAAGAATGTACAGGTTCCCTTTTGGGATCAATTATACAGAAGCTATTACATCTGATTTTTCAGAATTTTTTAATGAAGTTGGTCTTGGTTTAATTACAAAAACATTACATTACTATGAACAACAAAGGGAATCTGTTTTTAATGAAGTCAAAAGCTTGGATAACAAAATTAAAAGTGTCTTGTTATTCTCTCATTATAGTGCATTATATTTTAAGATGTTGGACAAGGTAGACAGTAGGTGCTACAACATCTATCAAAAGAAAAAGCGGAAATTATTTAGGGATCAAAAAAGTTATCAAAATAAGAAGGCATACATTTTTCCATCTAACCAACATAATTTTGGGAACAAAGAATTTTTTCCTCGTGAGTATGGTATCAATGAACAACAGCAAGGTGATATTTCACCTAAGTATGACACTTCACATAGTCATCCTAACAGATGAGAAAATGATAGGGTAAACAATGATCCCCACTATGACAAGGATTTTCCCACACTCAGACGCTCAGAGAGACTGGCACAGTATTACACAAATCATACTACCCCCAGAGGAAGAACCATTACTCCAACAACAGGAATTATTATTAGATATTGATTTTTTGACAAGTTTTTCCACCACCAGCAATATATGTTTACCCCATTTTCAGTACCAAGCTTTTAGTATTTACAATTATTCAGAAAGAATTTTAACTAAAGAATATTTTACATTGTTTTCAAAAGGTATTCAATTCATTCCTTTAAATAATGGAGACTTAGTGGACAATATATTGGCTTCGAAACTTTATACTAGAAAATTAAACCTTGGTATTAGTCTAAATCAGCTAGATTCTTCACCTACAAAGGATAACTCTCTTCAAACTAAACTCAAAAATAAAAGTGTTTATAATCCACCCCTCCATCCCTTAATAGAAACATTTGAGAGGTTAGTAATGGAAGACATTTATCAAGAATTCAGACATGGTAAACAAATTGAATGGAATTTAACTAAGGAAGAGTACACATTATTACAAGATTTGAGAAATGAAGGTGATATACGTATTATGGTTCTGGACAAAGGTGGCGGTATAGTGATTTTTCATAGTATTGGTTATTCAAGGGCAATGTTAGATTTATTACTTGATGATAGTACTTATACTAATGTTTCCAAAAACCAGATTAATATATCTAGCTCTAGAATAGATAGTTATCTAGAGGAATATTTATTGGATGGCAGAATTAGTAGGGAAGATTATGAATTTTGATACAGACCATACCCCAAGATACCCATATTCTTCGGAATACCCAAAATACATAAGAATGTAGAAAAAAACCCTTTTAGACCCATTGTGGTGGCTAAAGGGTCTAAAATACACCCTCTTACAGTTTACATTGATTCACATCTACAACATATAATACATAAGGTACCTCATCTTCTCAAAGATTCCTGGGAATTTTTGAGAAAAATTAAACAGGAATTATATGACGAAACATTTATATTTTTGACTGTTGATGTCAAAGATTTGTTTACATGTATTCCGAAAGTTGAGGGATTAACTTACTTAGAAGAAGTTCTATTTAAATTTTCAAATATGAACAATGATAAGACAAAGTTGATTTGTGAACTTATGGAGATAGTTTTAGATAATAATTTCTTATGTTTTGAGGGTGAATTTTACCAACAAATAAAAGGTGTACCAATGGGGGCATCTTGTTCCCCAGTCTATTCAAATTTAGTTCTTCTAGGTTGGGAAATGGAACATGTTTTTGGAAGCCACTTTATGTCTAAAATACAATTATATCTCAGATACCTAGATGATATTTTTATTTTACGGGGGGGGGGGGTTCTGAAGAAGAAATTCAAAGTTTCATTGATTATATCAACAACAGTACCAGTTTTTTTGTCCTTTACTTTTCATTATGATATTTTAGGTATGAATTTCTTAGATACCTTCATTTCTAAAGATTTACCAGAGAAACAGTTCAAGTCACAAGTTTACAGGAAAAAGACATTTTGTAATGCCTATTTACATTTTCAGAGTAGTCACCCTTTAACACAAAAAATTGGTATCATAAAAGGGCAGGCTATTAGACTTGCACGTATGACTTCGAAAAAAGAAGACTTACAAGAAGAATTTAGTTTTTTGAGTAAAATGTTTTTGGAATGAGGTTATCCAACAGATTTAGTGGATTCCATTCTGGAGGAGATACAAAATGAATGGGGGATTAAATATCTACCACTTTTAGGTGACAGTGAAAAATCTATTGGTTCTTTGCAAGTGAGAACAGGCAGGACACCATCTGGTGACAATTTTCACACAGCATGTGTTTTGCAATACAATTCTAGATCTGACCAAATTCGTAAAATTTATAAACAAAACTGGAAAATCTTTAGAACTAATGATGAAATTTATGAAAAAATGGGAAGTCAACCTAGGTTTGTAAATAAGGTAGGGCAAAATATAAAACAGTTGTTAGAAAATAAACTAGTCCCTAGCACAGACTTACAAGGTACTAAAAGATGTGGTATGTGTCACTATTGTTCATATATAAATCAAGAACGGAGTATAGTGTTGAATAACTATGTCAAAAGTAGAGTATATTTTAAGAAAGGTAACTGTAACACCAAAGGAGTGGTTTATTTAGCCTTGTGTAACACCTGCAACCATTATTATGTTGGCAAAACTGAACGTATGCTAAAGCGTAGAATATACGAACACTTAAATGACATTAAAAATTCAAAGTGTACCAATGCTTTATATAAACATAGCATTGGGTGTACAAACTTTGATAAATTTCTTTTTGGTATTTTGGAAGTGGTTAAGATATATCCCAGAGGTGGTGATTGGAAGAACATCTTGAAAAAGAAAGAAAGTTATTGGCAATATAGGCTGGCATCCACATTCCCACCTGGTATAAATGACCTCATTTCTTTAGCGCCTATATTAATTGAAAGGGCAAATGACATAAAATAAGAAAAACATACACTATTAACATATATATGTAATAAATATAACATAATATATATAAAACATTATTAAATACAAACTATTTTTCAACAAGGTTGCAAGTTTATTTATACAATATTTTTAATAATTCATATGAATATTTATCTACAAGCAATTTATCTAATATTTATTTTTCAATTTATTTGGTTATAAACAATATAATATTGCACTATATATTCATTGTTTTTCATGAGTTTTTTCAAAGTTACATTTTTAAGTGGTTTTATTTTAATATGTATTTGAAACTGTTCAGTTTTTCATTTTATTTTGGAACCAGGCTTATATAAATTAACAATATATATATATTTTTTTAAAAAAGTTTTAACTGAATGAACGTCATGATGACATCATTAATTACTTAATTGTATTAGATATATAAATGTCACTTTGGTTTTGAGCATTGTTTCTGATGAAGTCTCACCCTGAGATGAAAGCGCTAAAACCTGTTTTATTTTTATTTTTTGGTGAATAAAGTAGAGTTTTCTACAAATCATTTCTACAGTTCATTTCATGCCTTGGAGTTCCTGCCATAACTGAACATTTTATGGACCTTTACTTGTTGTTTCTTGCTGTTTTATCATGTATTATATATATATATCTATATATATATGTGCAGACATCACTTATATATATATATATCTATATATATATATATATATATATATATATATATATATATATATATATTGCATTAGTTTCTAACAGTAATACATCTGTAGACTGGAATGTGTTGGTTGTACTGTACATATGTTCATAAGGCCACTGTCCCATTTGTGATCATTACAGTGAAATGCATATGGTATAAGGTGTAGTCTCAGGACCATGAAGCATGTGTACACCTTGGCTGGCTTAGTGGTACGTCCCATGAATATAGTGTGCATGGTCCAGGGTTCAACACCTGTGATGCTTAATGAATGTTGTTTACTGCAGAGTAAGGTTCATTTACGCAGTTGTAATAATGTTTAACAGTGTTTGTGTGACATTTTAGCAGCGGTTAAACACAGTTTAACAAACATTGTGACGTATAACCAGTGCACGCAGACACGGCCACATCCACTAACTACTCCGGATATATGCCTGTCAGTAAAGTAACATCTCACTATGTACTGTCATGACATTACATTCTCTGTTGACTGTACTCTCCTGCACACATGGGTTTACATGGATGATACGAATGTTTATTATACAGATGATTACTACCTATATATGCAAGCTGTGGTTAATGTATACTTTTGCACATGATAAACATCCCTGCCTTTATCGGGATTGTAACCTCGAATGCACAGCTACTATGCGGATGCTGTAACCATTACACTGTTGACATTAACATTGCTTCCGCCTATTTCCTATTTAGATGATTTCTGTGTGTAAGCTAGGCTAAGCAAAGGGCGGTAGCCCCCTAACTCACTGAACTTCACGTACTCTTGAAATAACAACATATAACAAATGTACTGCGAGACAATACATTGCATTCCTAACTACATTAGGCATAGCCCCTCACTGGCACACTTCAAGGGAAACCTTGTTGTGTGAATGGGGAACATAATATACACCCCTGGGATCATATGTCCCAGAACCATACAGTCAGGGGGTGGGGGAGCCTGTCCAGTTTGATAGCTGCAAGACCTGTTGGGGGAAATGAATGGTGTTGAATTGCCACATTAACATGCCCTCATTAGATTACTAAGTGCCCCTATCACCCTCCATAACCCCAGTCTTCAACAGCTTCCTGCAACTCTGTCTGGGATTGCTTCATTGGATATGCTTGACAGAGGCTTAGTTACTTCATCAATGGTGCAGGGAAGGCCAACACACTGTTGCTATGCTTCTAATTAACCTTGGGCAGATAGATATTAGGCTATCTGTGCACCTCTAACGTGCAGGCCATCACAGTCATAATATGCTAATAAACAGACCTTCAGATCACAATATACAGTGTGAACTTACCATGTAGTCAGGAAACAGTTGAGTACAGCACAAACATACAGAACACTGATACTTAGTCACTCCAAATGCCTATCTTGGAAGCTAGAAGACTTGTATAAGGTTAAGGCCTTCTATTGCTTACCACTAAGTTACCTACAGAGGAGATGAAAATCAAGCACAGATGGGGAACATGCATGCAATGATACCATACCGGCCTATGTGTCTGCCTTACACTTTGGAATACTGGCCAAAGCTATTGGCGCCCCATGGTGCCTTATTTAAGAGAGTCCCAAAGGTGAATACCAGCTCCATAAACAGCACAATAGCAGATTCAATGTGGTTTATGCTACTCAACACTAGGGGTTGTGATCATAGCATGCATGCACTCACAGCACTCCTCAGGATGGACAACATCAACACCTGTGCATTAACTGCAATCTGTCTTAAGGCTCCTAAGAGCACACCAGCACTACCAGACTACAACCCATACCACACATTTCAGCCACGGAACATGGACTGACAGACATGGAGGGGCTGTATCCATATTCATCAGGGAATACCTACACCTCCAGGTTAGTGGGACAGTATGATACCTCTGTGATCATCCATGTGCAGCTAACATCAGCCACAACAGCAATGTTGACTGTGGCCTGCTATGGATCACCCTCCATGACCCAGGACCTCCACCTACCTGGAGACAGTGGAGAACACAACAGTCCTAACACACACCCTGACATTGGTCGATGTTAACTACCATACCATTAACTGGGAAACCTACTCCGGTACTAACTTCCGGGACCAGCACTTCCTGGAATGTATCACCTCATATGCCCTGTATCAGGTGGTAACCTCCCTAATGTGGGGTGGAAGCTACTAGATGTGGTCATCACCAACATGGGCAATGGGTGCATCACTGTGGAAGTTTACAGGTCACTGATTAGATCTGACCATGAACTATTCACTGTTTCCACACCCTAGCATCTCCCCCACCCACGGATACCACAGTGTATACCTTTCTACAGCTAACTTTACACTACTAGTGAACGGGGGGGGGGGGTTCACAGTCCCCACGCTAAGGGAAAACACTGCTCCAGATACAGACAGATTTACAAATGCAGTCTATAAACACCTACATGGATGTATGGATCATGCCATCGCTGGTAAACTAGGACTCACTCCTCCTAGACAAGGACACTGGTCTTGTGGACCTCTGCAATAAACAGGCTATACTACAGATGTAGGACAGTGTTCCAGACACACAGCAAATCCCACGAAGGGCAGACATCTGTGACCACTATTAGTATGATACGTAGAACCCTCATGACATCATCCAAGGCTAACATCAGCAGGAGAATACGCAAGGATTCGAAAGAAAACCACAAAGCCTTCTTTGGCTATGTCAAGGATCTACATGGTGACACACAGATTTGCACTGTGCCAGTGAAATATAGCACAAAATAGGCTGACCCTACTGATATCACCAACATCCTTGCAGATACATTCGGTGCATACTTCACTCCCTAAAGAGCCCACAACACTACCCGTAAGGTACAGTATCCCAACCATCAGAGATACACAGGTGGAAATAGCCCTCTCTAACAGCAAAACACAGCATCACTGAAGGCAGATGTTGACCCAGACTGCATCTTGCAAACTGTACATGACAACCTGCCCCCCACCTAATTATGCATTCCTACTTCAGCCTCTCCCCAGGCTACATGCACATACAATGGTGCTTGGCGACAGTTATTCCACTCCATCACGGGGAAATCACAACTGACCATGGTAATTACCACCCCATAAGCCTGACTAGCCTGGTCTGCAATGGTATGGTTTGCATCCTCATGGCACTCATTATAAATGACATTGGTAACCTTCGGACACGTGACCAAATCCAGGTCAGCTTGGTTGACTGCAGTTAATGCCTACTGAACCTGTTTTACATCTTACATACAGTCAACAAGATGTTAGATGACAGGGGAGGTGGTTCACACATACTACCTGGACTTCACCAAGGCTTTTGATACCATGCCCCACTCAGGTATTATTGATAAACACATCAGCCTGTACATTCACCCATGCATCACAGGTTGGGTTGCCAACAGGTTTACACACACAACCCACATGGTACGACTAGTGGTCTCCAGGTCCAACTCTTGAACAGTCATGACTGGTGTCCCACAGGACTCAGTCCTGGGAGCCCTACTGTTTGGCATATACATCTCAGATGTACAGGTAAACACAGGTGGACTACAGCAGACCATGTTTGGCAATGACTGCAAACTGGGAGCCATGACTGATAGTCCAGCTGGCACAGACATCCCTGCGGGGGCCTCACAGAGAACATCACAGGGTGCCACTGACATGGCCTCTAGCCAAGTGCCACTAACTGCATGGTCATTCCATTGTGGAATTGACACCCATGTATTAACACATGAGTGGCAGCCACTTTAATACAGATGAGGTTATGGGGTATCTGGGGACTAAGGTAGATAGTGATCTTCCCTGTGACAATCATATCTCCACAGTAGTTAAGACATCCTTCTATGTAGGCCATCTGACTACTAAAGGATTCTCATCTAGACATACTGGGGTTATATTGCCCCTTTACTCATCACTCATCAGTCCCATCATAGGGTATAATAATCTATGTAGGATGTACCCCAGAGGACATGTCCAACAGTTGGGGGGGGGTCCTCAAATGTACCTCACCAATGGGAATACTGGCCTCCAACATATGGCCTATGCAGCTGGACTGAATAAACACCTGCTTTACTCAGTGTCATCTTGTTTACCCAGACATGATCTCCGCTGACCAACACAGCCATGTCGAACTCTGGCTTGATGGATATGCTCCACCTATGGGAATCCATGTCACAGTGAGCCACACACTGTAGTGAGCTAAACTTGCCACAACAATAACCGGAAGATGCTGGAGGGACATATTCCTGTCACAGACACTCCCCATACTTTGGAACAACATCCCTAACTACATTTTACGGAGCCCCTCACTAACACTCTGCAAGAGAAATCTTGAAGTGTGGATGGGGAACAGTAGATGCACCCCAGGGATCCTGCCATTGGCTCTGCTCTACAGAGGGATGGTTAATGATTCAGTGGGGTGGCAAACGCTGACACATTTTGGCTAGTCTTATGAATGGCCTCTGGCAGTTAGCCAAGTACCTACCTATGAATCTATACATACAGTATCTGCATATGCTGATAGCTTAGTTTACTGTTCAGGTGTTGACTTACCTTGTGCCACTGGCTGTTGTGTGTGCAATAGTTGAGGGCTGCCTATGTTGGATGCACACAGTAGACTGCCTATACATGACAATTTACAGGTAGTCTTGTGTGTGTGTGCCATCCATTTTTACTGTGTGTGCAGATGGAGAAAGGTGTCAGTCCCTAGGTGCCTACACTGTCAGTGTGTGTGCTATACGTTCCCTCTTTGCCAAGGCATGGGCATACTGGGCATGCCTCCGTCTGCCTACTGGGGCTGGCTCAGGGTGTTCGTGGTCTGAGTACCTCTGTGCCTGTGGGGCCCTTGGCAATGGTGATGGGCTGTCAGGGCCTTCACCATTCTGTCCCTGCTGCAGCTGTTTCTGCAGGACCATATTGTGTAGCATGGCACACACTATGAAGATGTGGGCACACTTGCATGGAGAGTACTGCAAGGCTCCACCAGATATGTCCAAGCAACGGAACCATGATTTCAGCATCCCAAACACACGCTCTATGATGATTTTAGTTTGTGCGTGTGCCTCATTATGGCATTCCTGCATGGGTGTGTGTGCATTTCAGATGGGAATCATCATCCATGGTTCCAGTGCATAGCCAGCATCCCCCACCAGGTGACCATTTGGGATGTCCCCCCTGGCAAATAACCGATACAGCTGTGAGGCATGCCAGATGTGGGAGTCGTGATAGCTTCCAGGGCTGCCAGCACACACATCCATGATAATGCTCTGAGCATTGCACATGACCTGGCAGTTGATGGAGGGGTATCCCTTGCGGTTTATGTAGCACCTTCCCTGCTCACTGGGTGGTGACTTGATGTGTATGTGCGTGCAATCTATTGCACCCAGTACCTCCAGGTATTCTGCCACACAGTGGAAGAGACTCATATTGCTGGCGAACTCCTCCTGTATTCGTGGGAAGTATATGTACTCATTGGCATGTGGTAACATGGCATCCAGGAACTGGTGTAGTACCCTGGATGCTGATGCCTGTAACATACCCATGATATCCCCAGTTGGTCTTTGAAAGGTACTTGTAGCTAGTATTCTCAGGCTTACAAATACCTTCGTATCCACTGGGATGGGTTCCCCTCTGTTTGTTTTGGCTCTGAGGCATGGCCAGCACAGTTCCACAAGTTGCTGTAGGGTGTCCCTGTCCACCATGTAATGCTCTACTATTTCCAGATCATGTGGCCCCTGGTAGGTTAACCTGGGTCTGAACACTCTCTTCCTCCTCTGGTGCATGCGGTGGTCATGTGCATCATCCTCCACACTACCTTCAGTCTCCAACACATGCTGCTGGATCAAAGCTATGGCAGCCCCTAACATGTACATGATAAAAGTTCCCCGTCTGTATACACCACTGGTACATAGTGCATGGAAAAACACAAATGTGTGTGAGGTGCTTTCAAACTTTACAGTATTGTGCTATGGATGCTGCTGATGTAAGTGGGTGTGTATGAACTATTCCTGCTGCTGCGTGTCTTAATTATGGGTTTTGCAATGAGAACTGCAAGTGTGTAGCCTTTACTGTGGAGATCTACTTGCCTGCCTTGATTACTCTGTTGCCCTTTAATTCATTTTTGGACCTGGATCCCCTCCCATTATCAGGCATGCACCCCCCTGCCATTTTTCTTGTTTTGTACTTTCCCTACACAGTCATGGTGAATTGTGCCTTGTAGCTGATATACTGTATATCGCCTTTGTTCTGCTTTGCACGTTTCTGTTTTCTTTGCAGTACAGCCCCTCCCCTTCCCTGTTCTGCAGGTAGCTGCTTGCAGCCTTGTTAGCTGTTGTCAATGGCCCACTGTAGGCTCCTAGGTGTTAATTAGTCATTTGTACTCCAATTTCATTGTGCAGCATTTCCTTATTTCTTTCCTATATCCTTCCTGTTTCAGCTGCAGTGCTCACTGCACCTGTTTACCGGTTTTACGCATGTTTTCATCTCCGTTCACATGCATACTCGATTACCTTGTGTACTCTCAGCTAAGCATAGCTATGGGCAATTTGGCACACCCCTATCCTGCAGCTTTGCCTAGCTAGGGGCAGACCGGTTTAGCAATGCTCCAATGTGCTAACAGCAATGTCGACACACCCTTCTCTTGATGTCATCTTTATCTCAAGGGCTCACCTCAGTGTTATAACGCTACGCTGTTTTGTGCATCCTTGCACCAGCAGGAAATCTGCAATTCACTATTACTCCTCTCATTTGCATGGCATTGCCCACTAATTCCTAGCTACTCTGCATAACATTGTCACTGCCCCTTAGAAACCCTTGCGCCATGAGTATGGTGTAACATGCCTGCCATTGACTATTATGGGGAAATCATGATATGTGTTTCATTGCGGTTTTATTCTATATTTTTAGATATTCTTTGCAATCCCCTTTGCGCACCACTGCTCTGCGCTTTCATGTCGCAATAGTGCGACTATATATATTAAATGTTAATTTTATATTTTGTAAATTTTTTTTATGCCAGTGGATATTTATTTAGCCATTGACATAGAGTAACATTATAATACATGTATTTGGTCGGCTGTTATGGCTCCGATTTTATGTTTGCAAAAATGTAAACCGTTTTCTACGGTTTACATTTCTGCTTGCTTACACTACACCTGCACCACGTCCTGAATCGCTACATACCTTTATTTGCATGCTACACTGCTGCACATGGGGTAATTAGCATACAAGGCTCAGGAGTTGTGCGGGTGTAGCGTACCCAGGTAGTGCATGTGGAAACAGCTCGTACCTGAATCACTCGGTGACCATATTTGGTGTTAGATCGCCAACGCTATGCCTGCCCCTGGTGCAAGCTTCATGAATCTCGGGGTATATCTTGCTTACTATAATTCATTCATGGCATTTTATATAGGCAAAATAGAAAATAGTTTAAGAAAACATATTTACGAGCATGTGTATACCATTAATGGAAATGATACATGAAGTAAATCAAGAAGTCATGCACTGGAATGTCCTGACTTTTAAGTCAGTTTTGTTTCTAGTTGATGTAAAATCAATACAGAATAATAGGGGACTTGATTGACAAAAGAAGTTAGAGATTCCAGAACTGAAGCAGCAGCTAAAAGTAGATTTTTGCAACATGCCTGGTCTGAATAAGTTGGTTAGTATTGCAAGCATTTTACAATTAAAAGCATCGGAATTGTAAGATACTGTTGTTACAAATTAAATTTTATATTATGAGTAAGGGTATAGAGTAACAAGAGTTATATTTTAAGTGTCAGTATAGTTTAATTATGGTGGTCATAATGATCACGATTGTGAATAGTTTATTTAAATGTGTCACTTCTTTTGAAAGAAGTCTCGCAGTAAAAGATGAAAGTTTTCAACCAAAAAGTTTATTACTGCATTTCCTAATATGTTACTGAGTGTATTTATTGTAGATAAATATACACTTGATATTAATCAATTGCTGTATGCATTCAAGTGACACAAAAATGTTAACTGCAATCATTTATGAAACTGTCTAATGTTCACATTCCTTTAATTCTGCTGTTCAAAGGATGGCTTCCTCTGCATTTTTGCTGATAAAGTGCGTATTTTGAGACACGTTAAAGCATGTTCTATATTAATCATTGTCCAGCAATTGCAACCTCATAGACAATGTCAAGCTGATATGTTAATAAACTGTTACATTGAGATGTATATCTTCTCTCACTCTTTCTGTCAGGAAAGCAAGGCTATTTTTTCATAGAGGGTGTTTACGTGAATTGAGTAATTTTATTTGGCATGTGTTCTACAAAGCTGGTTTTAGAGAAGCAGAACATGGCTTATCTACATATGAATCATTACAAAGGGGGCAGTGAACTCATATCTACTGGCATTGCTCGGCACTGATCTAATAAAGAAATTCAAGAGTTGCCCCAAATTAGGGGCTTTTAAAAGTAACTCTACAAATGCTGACAGGATAACTATGCCATTATTCCTGCTCCAAACAACATTCTGCTATGTTAAATTTCAATTACCAATGTTCCTAAAAAATGTTTTTCTGTATCATAGGATGTATACAGAGTCCATTTTATTATTATGTTAGGATGATGCTCCATGTTCAGAAGGACACTGTAGAGCAGTAAAATACATGCTACTGCACAAAACAACAATTTAATTCAGTGTAAATAAATAAATAAAATATAGTAGTAGGGCAATATGTTTTGCTATTAAGGCAAAGTTATACTATAATATATGTATTAACAAAACAAATGGTTGTCAGATATGATTCAATTTTATCACTTTAAGTAATAGTTACTCCTGCTTCTTAATCTAACTTTAAAGATTTATTACTATCAAAATTGATTTACATCACAAACTCTAAAATGCAGCTTACTTTAACCACTAACAGTATAACCAAGCTATGTACTGTTATTTGATTAATAACATTCTTTTGTACTTCTTTTCTTGGCAAAGTATCTCTTTCTTACCACATCTTTTATCATTGCCAAACGGCTTTTAGTAACTCCGGGATAATGTGTCATTTTAACAAAGTGTTTGACTAGTTTCTTCTTGACTTTGCTGAGGAAATTCTGTAGGCAATTTATTATTTTTTGTTATCTGTTTGGTTTTTAGTAGATCTGTGTTGTGCTATACTTAATGTGCAATGGCCATACAGTTTATAATTCAGTAATCTGGCATATTCAATAATATAAGGGAAAAACAAACAGAAAGTTTAGTAGTGTATATTACTATTTCACTAATCCTGTATTCAGAGAGGAAGCTCAATATGTTATTGAATGACTGAAAAAAAACAAACAGTAAGTGAAGGATATTATACCATTTGTTATAGATTTAAAAGTCAACAAGTGGAAAGAAGCAATTTTAGATGCACTAACCTTAATTTTTTTCTGTAAGGAAACTTGTATATTCTTTTGAAGAATGTATGGTCCAAATAGCAGTTGGATGGCTGGATTTTACTTTATTTATGTATTTATTTAATTTATTTTTTTATTGACATTTGTTAACCAAGTTGGTCCAGCTGGGCCAGAGGCCCGTTTTCAGTGGAGACCTGAGGAGAAAAGCTCCAGTTAGATAAAAAAATGAAGGATTACATAGATAACAAAATAGCAAGTAGCAATAACAAGTGACACTCTCAAAACGTTAGTACTAATTTGATCATAATCAAACATATTTAGATTATCCTAAGAAAAAATCACAATGAAGTAAACAGATGAACTATTTTTGATATATGTACAAACAAGTTATATACAAGTGATCAGATTTATTGCCTAGGCTTCCTAGGAAGGTATATTTGCTTACAGGAACTCAGAGTGAAGAAGCACCATTAGATAAAGGGGAATTAGGTAGGTTCTAAGCAGGGACAAGATTTGGTATCGAGAAGGTAAAGTCTGAGTTCCTTTTTAAAGTGTGCAGGGTGTATGATGAGTGTATGTGTAGAGGAAATCTGTTCCAAGTGTGGGCTACTGAACAGCTGTATAGTAGTTTGCCTATGTTCTTCTTTAGATGATCTACATTCAGAAGTTGCTGTTTAGAGGTACAGAGGGTTCTAGAAGGGGCTTAGGTAGATAAAATGTAGTGAGAGCTGGACAAGAAGAAGGTCTGTATAGAATGCAGTGTATAACTTGAAACTGAGAAAGTATCAGTAGTTGAGGGAATTTGAGCCATTGTAATGAGTTCAGGGCAAGGCAGTGATGGGAGTTGTAGGGGGAGTTAGTAATGAATCTTGCAATTTTATGGTAAGTTGCAGTTTGTTGAAGGTAGTAGCTTTTATACTGGTTAGTACTGGGGCTGCATAGAGAAGTATGAGAAGGAGGAGGAAGGACTGTGCTAGGGAGAGTCTAGCATTTGGAAAAAGAAATCTTTTGTTGCGATAAAGCAGGCCAAGTTTCCGGTGTGTTTTTTTATTCCTTGCATTGAGTGTAAGTTGAATTTGAGTTCGTCATCAATAAGGACGCCTAACAGTTTTGTGTGTGGTTCAGGTTTTATGATAGTGTTATTGGAGGATGTTATAGTAAATGTGGATTTATGGTTTGAAAGTGAGCGGTGAAGAAAGAGCAAGAGCTTGGTCTTCTTGGGGTTAAGGATTAGAAGAGTGTCAGATAACCATTTCTCTGTGGATAGAAAGGAGTTTTGAGTAAGGGTGTGAAGGTCTGTAATACTACTGGAGATGGAGATGAGTGTAGAGTCGTCTGCATATTATGTAATTCTACTGGAGATGGAGACGAGTGTAGAGTCGTCTGCATATTATGTAATACTACTGGAGATGGAGATGAGTGTAGAGTCGTCTGCATATTATGTAATACTACTGGAGATGGAGACGAGTGTAGAGTCGTCTACATATTATGTAATACTACTGGAGATGGAGACGAGTGTAGAGCCATCTGTATATTATGTAATACTACTGGAGATGAAGACGAGTGTAGAGTCATCTGCATATTATGTAATACTACTGGAGATGGAGACGAGTGTAGAGCCATCTGTATATTATGTAATACTACTGGAGATGGAGATGAGTGTAGAGCCATCTGTATATTATGTAATATGACTGGAGATGGAGATGAGTGTAGAGTCATCTTCATATTGTATAAGAGAAGATTGTCTGCAAGAGGTGAAGAGTTCATTAGCAAAGATGTTGAATAGAAGGGGACCCAAGATAGAGCCTTGTGGAACACCCATTGGAACACATATAAAGGGAGAGCAGTAGTAGAGCCATTTGACAGATTGCTACCTACCAGAGAGATAGCTGGAGAACCAGGCAAGGGAGGTAGTAGATAGGTTGAGGTTAGATAACTTAGTAAGGAGGATAGAGTGAGAGACTGTAGTGAAGGTTTTGGAAAGGTTAAGGAAGAGGCAGGATATCAATTGACTGTTATCAAGGGCTTTGGCTACAGTATGAGTGAAAGATAGGAGGGCGGTGGATGTGCTGTGGTAGGGACGGAACCCATGCTATGTGGGAGTGAGAAGGTTGTGCTGGAGGAGGTGGTTGAGAAGTTGTGAGAGAATGCATTTCTCGAGTATCATAGAGAGGGGAGAAAGAATAGCAATGAGATGATAGATGGATCAATAGAGTTGCCACCCTTATGTAGTGGGATAGTAAAAAAGGATTTCCAAATAGCAGGAAGTATAGCTTTTTGTATAGTTCTGTTAATGAGAATGGATATAGGATAGGCTATAGATTCAGCAGCAAGTTTGAGGAATATAGAAGGTAGGTTATCGGTAGAGGGAGAACATGGTTTAAGTTTTAGAAGAAGAGATTTAACGTAAGAAGTTGACACAGGTGTAAATGAGAAGAGATTCTGGTTACGGAGGTTGATGGGGTAGTGGTAGTTGCAGTGTTAGTGTTAGAGGGAGTGAGGTTTTGGATAGTGTCAATGAAGTGCTTGTTGAGTAGGGTAGCAATTTCCAAAGGATATTTGTTGGGGTAAGGTAAGGGGTAAGAAGGGCTGCCAGGGTAGAGTATTTTGCTAAGAGTAGTCCAGAATTTGTGAGTGTTGGATCTATTGTCTAGTTGAGAAGAGTTGTAGTTAGATTTTTCGTCTTTAGTGACTAATTTCTTGACTAGGTTACGTATTTGTCTCTATTTATGTAGGAGAGGAATATGCCTAGTTTTAAGCCATGACTTCCAGGTGCTATCCCTGTTATGCATCAGTGCTCTAGTATCTTTGGAGAGCCAGGGAGCATATTTTGATTTAATTCTAATTTTCCTGGAGGGAACAAGGGAATTAAGGGTATCTAGGAAAATGTTGTTAAATTTACTGACTGCATCATCAAGAGGGATATGTTTAAGGATGGACCAATCAATTTATCAAATTATGTGCACTTTGAAATCGAGGATTATGCTGACAAAATGTTTTCATATAGTAGGGGGTAGTTTATGAAGAGTGACACATTATTGGGTAAAAGGCATTTTCTGTGCAGTTAAGACAGGGCAGGACATGCAGAAAACTGGTATATCAGATCAATGTGCATTTCACCATGGTTTGCAAATCCAGAGTATCATCCAGTTCAGATAGTCACTTTACCATGGCATGAATATTTGTCTTATTTTATTTTTCTGTACCCAGAATTCATGTAACAAAAGTGCAAGTTATAGGAATAAGGGCAACAAATTTAAAAGCAATATTAAAAGGCAGATAGCAATGCAAATGTGTAAAATGATATACTGCATATAAGAATATGGGGGGGACTGGATCACTAACCATACTATCTATACAGCTCTGTGAAATACAATACATGTGCATGCAAGTGACTTTGCCCAAAAAAAAAAAAAAAAAAAAACAGGGAAAGGTCAAAATCAAAATTAGTTGAAGAAGAACAACTTCCAGAATCTCAACATCATCAAATAATTTGCTCTCTAAAGGCAGCAAAATTTACTCAGAGGTATCATAGCCTCAAAGTCAATTATATTTTTTGGGAAAGTGTGTGGAAGTGTAACTGTGCATGAGCTTATACATGCTGGAATCATGGAGACTGGACTATTATTTTACCAGTGAACTGAGTAAATATTATCTTTTTATTTATTTAGCATTTTGTGGCTGGGATAGTCCTACTGGGCAAGACATAACATAACCATTTAGCGGAAGACTGGGGAGAAAAGCTTAATATCTAACACGGTTGTGTTAAAATAAGATAAAAATAAAAGAGATGAAAATAAAAATAAAATATCTCAGCAAGAAGGAATATTTCAAGAGTAACAAAGTCACATACATGGTGGCAGGAAAGAAGGCATATAGTAGTAGTTTATAAGCATTTCTTTTAAACTGCTTCCTCTTTTTGATGCATCTTAGCTAATCTATGTCAACTGTATTATTTTCTAAATCATATACAATTTACTGACAATAGAATCATCCTGTGGGCACAGGATATTCTGGAAGGTTGAAGTCCAGTAGATCCTATGAAAAGGAAGAAAATAATTGTGCCAGAATGACACCAATGTGAGATGAAAGACAGACAGTTGTCTGAGCAATAACAAAAAAAAAAAAAACTATTTATATGTAAACCTGTGGCTGCATGCACAGAGATTATACAATCGCTTCTAGATGAAAGGATGCTTAACTAATGAACTTAAAAGAGACACAAGAGTGAGCTGGTCAGTCATGTATGCCACATGAGGACTTTCACTGTTGCAGATGAATCTTGTATGAAAAGAGCTGAAAGAAGAACTTATCAATACTAAAGGTAAAAGAAAAGTTGTTCTACTGCTTAAGATAAAGTGTGCTAAAGTGTGTGGGTTTTGCAGTTTAGTATCAACAGTGAAATCTGAATCAAAATTGCGTGGAAGACAAATTAAAGTTTTGCAATGTTATTTAATCCCATTGTCATCAAGGCAAATCAAATTAGACTTTGGAAAATAAATCTGACAGACTTGAATATACAATACAAGGTGCGCTTATGCAGGTTAACAAAATGCTGCTCCCAGATGCATTATGGTGCAGTGTTGTTTGTGTTTGTACCACATTCTGCCTATGTTGCATGAAAAAGGCCACATCAGAAAACCATAACTATAAGTAGAGATGCTAGAACAATCATACAGTTCCTTACATATTGTCTATGGACTATATCAATGTCACCAGGCAAACAGTTTGTGTGTGTGTGTGTGTGTGTGTGTGTGTGTGTGTGTGTGTGTGTGTGTGTGTGTGTGTGTGTGTGTGTGTGTGGGTGTGTGTGGGTGTGTGTGTGTGTGTGTGTGTGTGTGTGTGTGTGTGTGTGTGCGCGTGTGTGTGTGTGTGTGTGTGTGTGTGTGTCTGTGAGTCTTGTGATAGATCTGGCAGAGTCATTATATGTGTGCAGCCATAATAAAAATAACATCATTAATTTAATCAGTGGGCACACAATATCGGGACACATACATATCTTTTCTGGCTAGCAGTAAAATGTAAGAACAGTGAACAAGTAAATGTGTTTTAAAATTAAGAAGGAAAGTTAGACCCTCAGAGCTTCTGGGAGCCTGTATAAGGGGATGCTCACCATCTATCCTGGGCCCCACTTAATGTAAAAGCAGCCCTGCTGGTGGCCTGAGAATCACACCAGCAATCTGATTTCTGCAGTCTAGCTACTCACACAGTAGCAAAACAATGTGCACCTGCACAGTTCTCTACCATGTGCACATTCATGAACTGTCATAGGTGAGTATAGTCAGTAGGCTGTGCTTTATGCTGCTGGTATGCTGGTTTGCTGCATCTTAACAATGCATGCCTCATGACCTAATTTGCCTGTGTGCTTCACATTGTATATATGCTGACATGTTCTACAGTTACATGAAAAACTGTGGTTCATACATACCTGTACATGATATGAAATCAAAGCATGTATCATAAAACTGTTGACATGAGTAAAAAGTTATAATAACTGGTATGGAAGAAAAATGGAAAACATCACACCCTGGGATTAAGAAAGGCTTGCTATGACTGTGAAGCTTCACCACATCCATTTCTCCCTCACATTAAGCCTTTGTAATTCTTAGACTCCCCTATCGATGAGAATGTCAATTGATTGGACTTCAACATGGAGGGCTGTACCGCTAGATGAGCCATGAGCTGATGCATCAATCTGCGGGAGTGGCTAATGTTAGTCAGCCATTTATCTCCCCAGAAATGCCCGCAGCAAGCCTATCAAGTGTTTTTCATTATAGTGAATGTTCTTCATTTTGAGTCTTAAAAAGTCCATGTTCATTGCCATTCCCAGTTGAAAGGATCTGCTGCACATTCAGTGTTAAGATTGTTTTAATGCATCTATGTTACAAGATCAAATGATTAGGTGATCGAACACCTAAACATCGAACTTGTAATATCAAACCCAAAAATGTCGAAAGGTGAAGGAAAACATGTTGGTCGGCAACGGAAAAAAATAAATAACTTTACACCCAAACTAAGTTGGGGGGGGCTTTGCCTCTCACACCCCCCCTCAACTAAATATACCAACTCTGAGATTGGTCTACAGTAGACAAAATGGCAAAATCTGGCGAACAGCCAAGGGAAATCTTTCCCTGCGTTAAATCGGCTGTTCGCTGTTTTTGGCTTTCGATATTACAGGTTTGATGTTTAGGTGTTCAATCACCTAAGGATTCAATCTTGTAATATAGACCTGTTTTAACTGATATCTATGGTGTAAAATACTGAATCATATTAATTTATCAACCAAAGTTTTTATGTGGTATAACATAAAACATTTTAATTGTTATTTAAGATTTATAGTTGAAAATGATGGTAAGCTCTTTGCTAGTATTACACATTTTGCCCATTTGTTCCACACTATGAGAAGTAGTGTATCAGGTTTTAGAGATAAAAGATTGAGAGCTATGGCATGTGGCTCATGATTTATATTGCCAAACACTTCTCTGAATCACTTAGTTGCATAATTTTCTACTGCCTGAGGAAAAAGTAAATGTCATGAAAAGATATCAGTTATCCACTCTTATCTAGGGAAACAGTTGAAAAGCAGGTAAGATCAGCAAAGCTAAGGAGCTGGGCTGAGGGTGTTAGTGTGTCCATGTGTTTGCAAATGTCTGCAGGAGCATGAATAATAATATTTTGGCTCCTAACCGAAACAGTGTCAAGCAGGGTTAGGAGTTCCCAAAGTTAAAATATATACAGGAAAAACTAGAGAAGGATAGGAATATAAAGACTGTGTTGCTTAAAAAAATGCTGACGATTGCCTTATCCTTACTCCAATCCCAGTTGAGTTGATACCACACATAGAAACATTTTAAATGAGTATGTAGGGCTGCTAATGCTAAACACCAATTTCAATAAATTCAAAATCATGCCTACCAACAGCAAGACATGAAGGTCTGTCTCTCTTTATCTGGTAAATTGCATAGCTGATTCTTAAATGACAATTCAAGGAGAACAATGGAAATGAACTGTAAAATGCAGTGGGATAAGTTGCATTTCTAGCACATGTGGAAGCAGTCAGAGTTATTGCAAATGGGAAAAAATAGGGCTTTTGCTATGACATATTCCCGAAACCTTATTAATATTCCTCACCAGCTCAATGTGTGTTCCCATACAATGGTTAAAGAAATTATGATCCTTGACCTTTCTTTCACATAAAAAAGAATGCTTGCTTAGCAACTCAGAAGGTATTAGGGCTTGGACTAACTACCTCAAGGTATTTGTGGCAACCGTTTATGTTCATTCCATCTAAAAAGGGATTCTATATTTCCACCAGAGAGGGTGTCGGGTGCAGCAACATTGAAAGACCCCCTCTTGCCCACATGGTAACATTAAGTTATGCCACCAAAGACCAAAACAATTGGTAAATGGTACTACATTCATACAGTTAATCTTCCTGGAAATTCTTAGAAAGATTCTGGACAGAAAGTATTTACTGGTCCCAGATACAAAAAGTTGGAAACATTCTGCTTTTCTAATAAATAAGAAGACAGTCTTCTGGTCTTGTAAGTTAAAGAACATAAATACTTTCAGGGATGTAAAAGACACAACGCTTTCCTGTCTCTACTTATAGAACTTCAAAATCTTTGTAACATTCCAGATAAAGGACTTCTAGAAATCCCTGCAATTAAAAGACACATTTTATAGATGGAAATTCTCACAGTGAAGCAACACCCCACTCCTCATGACAAAAGAGTGTTGATGGGAAGTAAACTCAGAATTGCTTATAAACATTGCTTCTGCACAGAGCTAAAGGTCTCACAGATTTATAACATCTTAAGCAACAACCAAATGCAGCAGTATTAAATAGTTAGTTTGGTTAGTATTAAGTTAGGAACTGAAGATCTTGTAATGCACAGTTGTGAGATAATGCCACAGTACAGAATTATAAAAATGATTACTTCTAAATATTTTCTACCCTTTAGGCTGCTACCTTCAGCATACTAGAGAATGGCAGTGCCAGACAAAATGGGGTTTGCATCCCCAAGCTGAGAACTGTAACACAGGAATTATGCATCCTTGGGTGACATAGCCATTTTGTGCCATTCCATCTACTGAACATTAAAAAAAGTCTGACCCCTTACAATCTGTCATTAACTGACTGCAATTGCAATTACATTTTACACAGATTGTAGAATGTATATCAAACATATGTTTTTATTAATAGAGGTTTGACAGCTTGTTTACTATCTAGTAAGTTCTAGTGATCATGGTTATTTAATAACAATTTGAAGGTTGTCATTTTTAAGGCTTAGTACCCCTAAAAGTTGGCACTTGGGGCAGGTGCCCAGTCTGCCTCTCCCTGCACATGACACTGCCCTGCACTACCTATACATCATGTTGGTTAGGTACTGTAGGAGCCATATTCCATACCCTTTCAGCTTACTTACTTATGCAAGAATGCTGCAAGCTTTGCTAGAATGGTTGAATTTCACAAGCCCCCATAAAGAGCAAAGCAAACCAAACTGATGGGTGCTGTGAAATTTCATACTGAATACCACACTCCTACAAGAATGCTTGAGTGCTTCATTGTTTTGTCCTTTAGTCTGAAACATTTAGGTAACATCTTGACTAGTTGGACATTATGTCAAATCCATCTCACAAGTATGATTGCTAGAATAACTATGATTTCCCACAAGAAAGTATCTTAAAATGCTGGAACTCGGGTATGAGTAATCTGAAAATACAGACAGATGTAACATTTCTTTTTATCTCAAAAGTATCTGTTGATAAAATAAATATTTTCCACTGTTACTGTTTTATGTTACAACATTTGTCAGCCTGTTCCAATTAAAAAACATTGAAATTATCAGTATTAAATTTCTGAAATTAGTTACTCCTAAGAATCTTGGAATCTTGAAACTTACTGATCTATATAATTATTGCTGTTCTTTTAAGTCCATTATGGTACTCTAGGCTAACACACACACACACACACACACACACACACACACACACACACACACACACACACACACACACACACACACACACACAAGTACAGGTACGCACTAACTGTACATCAGACATCCCACCTCACCTGATTGCCATCATAGATACTTTCACCCATTCACATACACTCACACAAACACACACACACACACACACACACACACACACACACACACACACACACACACACACACACACACACATATGCAGACATGCACACATTTATCTAAGAACACTCATGCCCTGCAGACATGAAAATCTGCCATCACACATACATAGATACACTCACACACCCCAATATCACTACCTCTCTACTTAGCCTCTACACATACCTGCTACTTGGTATCTCCTATTGCAAGTAATGGTTGAATGTGGCCATTTGTGTTAATTGATGTAGCAAAGTGATTCTCTGAATTGCTTGGCTGCATAAATCCTTTACCACAGACACTTCTAGAGAATAGCACATGGCTAACTTCATATGCTGCTCCTCTGGAATGCCTCTTTTGCATTGTGGTAGGCTGTGGAGACCACACACCATTGTGATTCTGAAGACAATGAAGAGTCACTTCAGTGGAAATGTCTAATAATAGGAAAGAATGTGGTAGCCCTTTCTGAATCCCAGACAATGTGTAGCAACTAGGATAAGTCATATTTTTCAAGCAAGCCCCTGCAGAAAATATTATTTTATCTACTTCTAACTTCTAGGACAGTCAATATTCTGTCTGAATTTCTTAGAATATAGGTTAAGTTTTCAATGCAGAATTATTATTAGTACTTACGAAGTTGCACTTTCATTTCCCCGATGGGTAATTGTAATGGATAGAGTTCTTTCATTTCATTGAGTGAAATATTACTACCAGAAGTAAACAGTTAACTCGCTATCTTCCTTTCCTGAAGTTTCATATATTTACAGTCTAATTTCTTTATCTGTAATTGAAACTGAAGATCATTTTGTCTTTGTAAATTGAGACTCATTTTATTTTCAAATTTGCTAGCTATGGTGGTGAAAAAACAGATGGCAAGTTTGCTGAAACTTGTGGAAAGCTAAAAAAAATAGTTTTAAATCTCTTGCAAGGAAGAAGAAAGCTGAAAAGATAACAACATGATATAATAAACTATAATACCATCCCCAGGATTCAGCAAGCTCTGCACAACGTGCTGGAATAGTGCAGGAGCTGCTGGAGGCAATACGGTCACCGAGAGATCCAGGACAAGCTCCCAGGATGTGCACGAGTGCTCCTGCACTATTCCTGCATGGACACAGATCTTTTATGCTAACTACCCCATTTTCAGGTGACAAAGATACAAATTAGGTGAATTAGCGATCCAGGATGCTAGTAGCCATCCGTGCATGATTAGTGTAACCTGCAGAAATGATTTCTGCAAACTACAAAACGGAGCCATGACAGCTCCAAATAAAGGGTGGAAAGCATGCCAATGACCAAATATATGGCCATTGGCATGGAAAACAGTTGCAAAAAAAAAATAATAATAACTTTCGGCCATTTAAGCATAGGGCAGCAGTGCAAAAACAGAATCGGCCAGAAAATTTAAGTAAATCCCTGAAAAAAGCTTTTTATGCAAAATCACAATTTTGCCATTATAGTCAATGGCAGGCAGAAGACAACAAGGCCAATGAATAGTGGTTGCTAAGGGGGAAGGCTCAGTGTGGGACTAGGCATTAGCAGGCAATCCTATGCAAGTGAGGGGAATTATACTGACTCACAGATTTCCCCTCTTGGCTAGCCTGCACTCAATCGTGTAGGTGCAGGAAAACCATGGTGCAAGCCTAAGTGTTAGCTGACATCAAAGAGGGGTGTGTCAGGCATACTGTAAGCTTATTGAAGCTCTGTGGCTTGTGTTTGCCCTTAGCTTAGCAGAGATAAGGAAGGGGTGTATCGGAAGCTGCCTAGCATTCTTTACATTGCCTAAACAGGTGTGCGCGCCATGCACCGCGGTTTAAACAAAAAAAAAAAGGGAAACTAGGAAATAGCAGCTCCGTTCACATCTAAGCAATGTGTTTGCGCGGTGCACCTCTGGGCTTAAACAGGAAGGCAATGGGAAGGGAAAACAGCAGTAGAAGGAAATCAAGGAGAACTAGCATAGCTGGCAGGTGAAATGTAACAGAATCAGCCAATTACATAGGCAGCAGCCCACCCCAGCCCAGCACACTACTATAAACTATGCAAACACCCTTCCTTCTGTTTTTTCTCACAAACTCTACACCATCGGTGTACACAAATGGGGAAATTTTACCAAACAAAAGCAACAAAATGATAGGGGCTGCATTTGCTCTCATAAATCAACATGTGGAAGAGGCTGAGGGTGGTGAGGATGAGAATTCTGATGACCAACCCACAGTGACAAGAAGGAGAAGACTGTGCAGACCCAGGGTAACCTACCAGGGGCTACATGAGCTGGATATAGTGGAGCGCTATAGGGTGGATAAGGACCTCCTACAGCAAATTGTTGAGCTGTGCCGGCCACGCCTTACACACAGAAGCAACAGAGGGGAACCTATCCCAGTGGATACCAAGGTATGTGTAGGCTTAAGAATACTAGCCACAGGTACCTTCCAAAG
The DNA here is from genome assembly GCF_019279795.1 of Protopterus annectens. Lineage (NCBI taxonomy): Eukaryota > Metazoa > Chordata > Ceratodontiformes > Protopteridae > Protopterus > Protopterus annectens. The sequence continues at coordinate 692,204,422 of NC_056726.1, read as the reverse complement.
GCCAACTGGGGATATCATGGGGATCTCACAGGCATCAGCATCCAGGGTACTCCATCAGTTCCTGGATGCCATCTCAGCACATGACGATGAGCACATACATTTCCTCAACATCCGTGAGGCGTTGACCAGCAATATGTGTCTCTTCCACCAAAAAGCAGAATATCCTGAGGTAGTGGGTGCCCAGACTGCACGCACATACACATCAAAGCACCACCCAGCGAGCGGGTTAGAGTCTACATAAACTGCAAGGGCTTCCCCTCCATCAACTGTCAGGTTGTGTGCGATGCCCAGGGCATTATAATGAATGTGTGTGCTGGCAGCCCTGGAAGCTATCAAGACTCCCACATCTGGCATCTGATGCAGCTGTACCAGAGATTTGCCAGTGGGGACATCCCATATGGCCACCTAGTGGGGGATGCTGGTTACTCACTGGAGCCATGGCTGATGACACCCATCAGAAATGCACACACACCCAAATAAGAACCCCATAATGAGGCACAAGCACAGACCAGAATCATAACAGAGTGTGTGTTTGGGATGCTCAAGTCATGGTTCCGGTGCCTGGACATATCCGGTGGAGCCTTGCAGTACTCACCAGCTACATGTACACACATTGTTATGGTATGTGCCATGCTACACAATATGATTCTGTGGACACAACTGCAGCAACAGCAGCATGGGGCAGGGCCACACAGCCCCCCATCATTGCCAAGGCCTGTACAGGCACAGAGTGACTCGGAGGAGGAACAACCTGAGCCTGCCCCAGCAGGCAGAAAGAGGTGTGCCCAGTATGTCCAGGCCTTGGCAAAGAGACTACGCATTTCACATACACTGACAGGGTAGGAACCTAGGGAATGACACCTCTCTCTGACTTGCACATACAGTAAAAGGGATGGCAAACATGATACTACCTGTGCTTAACCATGTATAGGGAGTGTATTATGCGCATCTGACATAGTCAGCCCTCCAGCACCATCCTTAACACTGGCACAGCCACAAGGTAAGTCACTCTCCCTGTCAATTGCTGAATGGAGTAGTATGTTCTGCTACTTGTATCTATTATATGGACGTGAGCATGCAAGGGAATCAGGTGGCTGAATGGGATGCCAGCAGATAGTAGACACCTATACTGGCAGCATGAAATCTGTAACAAATTCTGGTATCAGCATAGTGGCCAATACTAGACAAGATGACAAAACCCACTGCAGGACATGTGGTGGGGCAAATGTGTGTCCCTAGAACACACACATGCATGTCAGTGAGGCTCACATACCCAACAACAGTCTCAGCCAGCAGGACAGGTGCAGACAAACACAAAGAAAGGCTGTGCTAAGGCCTCTGATTGATGGCTATGGAGAGCAGCACCCCTCCAGACCTACACAGACAGACTACAACAAGTCAGGCAGTGGGATGTTAGTTCTGAAGGGTAAGAAGTCTGAAATTGAAACTGAAATGTAGGTCAATAAAACTGTAGTACACTGATATGTCTCTAGTCTGTATGATAGGTCAGAATACAGAATGAAATCGAGTACCTGAAATACCAGTACAATCATAGCAAATGTGTGCAGTTGTCAGGTGTGCCCCCCCCCCAGTGGAGCACAGATTACCTGAGGAAGCCAAAGTAGCAGGATAGATTGTAGCACGTGTACAATATGCAGTGTTAAGTTGGTGTGTGTTGTATATTGTGTGAGAGTGGTCAGCATGTAGGCATGGTGGGTTGTGTCCTGATGGCCAATGGCCAGTACTGCCGATGACAGGGCCAAGTTCTAACAACTCCAATGCCAAACACAATCTATCCCAGCAAGACACATTCCAGCAGTAAGCCATACTAATTGTTCGGATATAATATCTGCCACCATCTGAAGGATGGGCATGGCATGAATGTGGGCTCAGACATACAAACAGTCCATAGGTGGAAGTACCCTATACAGAGAGTGTATAAAATGTTACTGTCAAATGAACACTCCTTTGGAATTGTACCTACAGATTAGCAGCACATTCGTTGGGTTTGTAGTAGGGAATATTGATGTTGTCTGGCCAAACACTGGAAGACCACAAATGTCACAGGTATGAAGTAATGAAAAACTGCTGATGTCCCTGCACAAGCCAGCATAAGTGGAATGCCCTATTTATATCTGTGAGTCAGCTGCAAGTAGCTTCCATAGCACACATGTAGCCAGCTCACCCCACCATCAGCCACAGGTACCTCACAGGTCTTATCCCTGCTGTTGGGAATGAGTACAATATGACCCTCACCTCTGTATGGGAATAGCCACAGAATGCAGCATGCTGAAGAGGTGTCCCATGCAGGTAAGACTCTAGCTGTAAACAGCACCCTGCCAGCATCCACACCACAATACAATACAGACAGAAACTATTGACATTAACACCTTGCACACCTACCCTGTCACCCCAGGGGAATATAGTGGCTTGCAGCCTGGGACTGTAGGAGTGACACAATGCAATGGCCTGCTACAGATGGCCTGCATCACTACTAAATGCCCTACAGTCCTCTGTCAAAGGACTGTGTCTCACCCATACTGCCAATGTATGCTATCTCATGGACTCCCAAATAACAACATCACGCAGTCCACAGAACTCAAATGCAAGGCCATGTCAACAAATCCCAGTAGCATGCCCACCATGTCCTATGCATGAACTGTGGACCAACCCCTAAATACTGCTGGGATGAAGTGATAACTATAAGGACCTTATCAGATAATTTTTGCATAATGCTCGGAAGAGGATAGAATAACAGAGAGGGGTAGAAGCGTGGACGCCATGGAGTGTGTGAAGTCTGAAACTCAGCTGTGTGCACATACAATCCCTGCCTGCAAACACAGGAATGGGTGGCTACAAACCTGCTTTAAACCACAATGTGAAGGGATAATGACCAGAAATATGAGCTCTGCCTCTGGGTAACCTGTATGAATCTGTACAGCTGTGAGGTATGGCCACAGCAGGATATGGCCATACAGACAGTTTGATGGATGTACAAGCATGTACCAAGGTGCTGAACCATTTACACAGACCCATCAGCAAGTGTCTGCAGTTTCTCCTCCAGAATGGTATGATTGTGCAAGAATATGTAGGCTGTAGACCACAATACTGGACACAGCTACATTTGTCCTGTGTTCCCTATGAAATTACTGCAAGCAAATATGTATACCTGACAGTAGTTGATGACATAAAACATTGGAGTGTAAAACAGTACATATGTCTAAATATCTGTGCTAACACCAAAACCATGTAGCAGAAGCAGCACAGAAACAATTACCTACAGTAATCCACTATCCTTTGCCCATTGTGACCTCATATTGTCAACCGAGCTACAGATATCCTGCAGAAACAGGTTGCTAGCTATAGGTGTAGAACACAAAAGCCTGCATTGGAGTACAACCTACCTGGAATGGATTCACACATTCAATACAGAAGGTCATACTGGGCATGCTCTTACACTAAATGAAGCCCATGTCTAGCAACAACAGTGGACTATACATATCTGACAGTTGCAGATGTTTTTGCATGCACTCCACATTGCACACCAGTCATGCTTTGCACACACATCATATAAGAATACATACATATATCCAAGGACAACACATTATGATAGGCCAAACTTACACATACATAGATGTGTGGAAGAGAGTGACAGACAGCATAAAGCACCCCATGCACACTCATTCCACACCTTTCGGGCCACAAAATTTGGACCGAAACTCCAAAGGTGGTGGTGTTTCCATATTCATAAAGGATGCACACACCTCCAGACTGGTAGCCCAACATAATGCATCAGAGATACTTCAGGTGCAGCTAACACTGGGTAAGACAGCGATTCAGGTTGTAGCCTGCTATAGGTCCTCAACCATGTCTGAAGACTCACACTCCACGTTCCTAAGCACCTGGAGAAGATCAGGGTCCAACCAAGCACTCTCATACGGAGCGACTTCAACTACCCCTCCATTAACTGGGAAAACTACTCATGTACCAATTCACTTATTTATTTTATTTATTTATTTATTTTACATTTGTTGACCGGGCTAGTCCAGCTGGATCAATGTCCGTTTTCAGTGGAGGCCCGAGGAGAAAAGCTCCACAGATTAAAGCAAGGTAATAGAAAATAAACATATAAAATAAACACTTATGACACAGGCAATGAGCAAAAATACAAAGATATTAGTCCAGGTCAGGTAATACAGATCTAAGAAAAAAAAAATAATACAACTACGTAATAAGAAAGGGATTAACTACTTTCAGTACAAATATGGGAGGATGGGAGTATTACATAGTTCAAAATGTATATACATACTTGAAAAACAATAATTGTACCAATTTTTTTTTTTTTTTTCATATATGAGAACAGTAGTAGCAGTAGAATCATTAAGTCATTTGTGATCAGAGTGAAACATTGCAGTGTTAAATAAAGAAATATGATAGTAGAAAGGTGAAAGTAGGTTAGTCAGGATTGGTACAAGAGCAGAGCCAGAAATTGTTCAGATATAAAAGAAGTTGTTTCTTAAAGAGAGGAAGAGTGGCTAGAGAGGAGATGTGCGAGGGCAGGTTATTCCATATTTTGCCTACTGAGTTGGAGAAAAGGCAGTTACCTGCAGAATTTGTAATTCTAGTAGTGTTAACTTGTAGCTTTTCGGAGGAGCGTAGTTGTTTCAGGTTATTATAGGGAGTCAAGAGGTTGCTAAGAGCCGGTGTTTTTGATGGTTGATATAGAATGTTATGTGCTATTAAGAGTTGTTGATAGATAAGCTTGCTAGGAAGTTCCAACCAGTGCAATTGTTTTAAGTTTAGACAGTGGTGAGTTCTATACTGAGATGCTGTGGCAAATCGAGCTATATTATGGTAAGATGTAGTAAGTTTCCTAAGGTTACCTTTAGAGAGATTAGTGTAAATAGAGGAAGCATACAGAAGGGTAGAGATAAGATGTGATTGTGCTAAGGTGGTCCGTGCTTCGGGTGTAAGGAAGGGTTTGATTCTGTACAGTGAACCAATCTTTTTATTAACTGCTTTTATAGTGTTATTGATGTGATAATCATAGTTAAGATTATTATCAGTAGTAACACCAAGCAGTTTTGTAGTAGAGTCGGGGGAAATGTGGGAATTATCACTTGCAGTAATAGTGAAGTTTAGTTGAGAAGATTTGGGGTAGGTGAGAATAGTAATAGTTTAGTTTTCTTGGGGTTGAGGAGAAGACATCTTTTTGAGAACCACTGTTCAACGGTTGAAAAGGTTGATTGTGTAAGAGATTGGAGTTCTATTTGAGAGGAAGCCGTACAAATTTTGGTAGAATCGTCTGCATATTGTATACAGGTAGTGTTTAGGATAGATGATTGGAGATCATTAATAAAGATGGAAAATAAAAGTGGGCCTAGTATAGATCCTTGAGGTACTCCTAAAGAGATAGGTAGTAGAGCAGATAGAGAATTTTTCCAGAGTACTGCTTGTTGTCGGTTTTCAAGATAGGATGAAAACCAGGTTAAGGAAGAGTAATCCAAGGCAAGGGATTTAAGTATGTGTAGAAGAAGTGTATGGTTTACCATATCGAAGGCTTTTGACAGGTCTAGGAAAAGAGAAGAGGTTAGTTTGTTGTTGTTACGGTTACAGTTGATAGTGTTGGTAAAAGAAAGTAGTGCAGTGGTAGTACTATGTGAAGATCTGAATCCATGTTGAGGGTTAGCTAGTAGGTTGTTATGGAGGAGATGGTTAAGTAGTTGTTTGTGTATACATTTTTCCATGATTTTAGCTAGAGGAGATAATAGTGCTATAGGGCGAAAGTTAGAAAGGTCAGTAGATTTACCTCCTTTGTGTAAGGGTATGATGTATGATATCTTCCAGATTGCTGGAAAAGTACTTATGGATCAGTTTATTAGGATAGAGACAGGGTAGGCAATAGCTTTAGCTGCTACTTGCAGGAATTCAGCAGGAAGCTTATCTGCTGAGGGGGTAGTGGGTTTAAGTTTTTGTAAAAGAGATTGTATATAGGAGGTGGATATGGGTTGTAGTTGAAGGGGAGGAAGAGAGTCATTGAAGCTACTTAAGAGCAGTTGAGAAGTATCAGGAGATAAGTGGTTAGCTAGACTTTGTATGGAAGTAGTAAAGAAAGTATTGAAGTTATTGGCTATTAAAGAGGGATCATCAGGGTCTGAGTCCTGTGGGTTGGGTGTAACTACTTTGCCTGGGTTAAGTAGATTATTAATAGTAGACCATAACTTTTTTGGTTCTTTTTTGGTGGATTGCTGAAGTTTAAAGTAAAAATTCTTTTTATCTGAAAGGATGGCTTTTTTGGTACTGTTTCTGAGCTCTCTAAAGGTTTGATGATCTGTTGGGTTTCTAGAGGAACGCCATTTTTTCCAAGATTTATTCCTGAGTATAATTTTTTGCCTAGTATTAGAGGTTAGCCAGGGTGCTGTTTTAGTCTTTGTTCTAATGGTGCGACTTGGGGCATGTTGATTTAGGATTGCAAGGAATGCTGAATTGAAGTGTTCAACAGCCTTGTTAAGTGTGAGGTGTTTTAGAGGAGTCCAGTTGTATTGTGAAAGTTCTGTTTGAAACTGTTCGGGATTAAATTGTTTTTTGGAGTATAGTGTTCTATGAGTGGTAGGTAAGTTCAGGTTAGTTTTAGCTCTAATGACGTAGGTGAGGGAGTGATTGCTAAGGTCATCCGGAAGGATGCCAGTTTGGTAGGTTTGCAGGGGGGAGTTAGTAAGGATCCAGTCTAAGGTGGTTTCTTTTTTGCTTTTTTTATTTATTCTGGTGGGACTATCAATGAGTTGTTTGAAACCATAAAGGTTTATATGGGAAGTAGGGTTAGCATTGTTACATGATTTCCAATCAATGTTAAAGTCCCCAAGGAATAGTGTTTCTTGAGGGAGTTTATTAGAGAGTTGTTCAAGAATTTGTTCTAAGGTGGGGATGTTATTTCCAGGGGGGAGATATGCACAAATGACGTTTATTGCTTTAGTAGTGTTGATTTGTATTTTGGAGCAGATTATTTCGGCATTGTTGTTTTGGGTAAGGGTAAGGTCAAGAAGAGTAAGCTTTAGGTTTGTTTTATATATAAACTTGTCCAACGTTTCCTGGAATTCATTAATTCCAGTGCACTGGATCAGCTCATTCTTACCCCCACTAGAGGTAGCAACATTCTTGACCTGGTCATTACTAACATGGGTGACCATTTCTCTATACCAATAGTCAACTCCATCCTGGTTGGATCCAACCACAAACTAATCACCTTAGAAATCCACATCTCTACTACCCCCCCACCACTACCGCAAAGGTAACCACCATAAAACACTTCTCCAAAGCTAACTTTGGGCTCCTAGAAACAGGTGCTAACTTCACAGCACCCATGCAATTGGAGAACAGCTGTATGACCGCCGAATCATGCACTAATGCCCTGTATGAACACGTACACAAATGCATGGATCTTGCCATACCCAATAGAACCAAGACGCTTTCCTCCAAAAAAAGGAAGTCAATCTGGTGGTCCCCTGCCATAAATAAACTCTACAAATGAAGGAGGAAACTGATGTGGAATAAGGTGAAGTCCCAAGAATGGAAAAACTCCTTTATCAGCCTTAACAAAAAGTTGAGATCTCTCATCAAATCCTCTAAAGCTAGCTATGAAAACAGAATTGCAACAGATAGAAATCCAACCACAAGGCCTTCTATAGTTATGTAAAAAATCTCCATGGCAATACCCAGATTTGCTCGGTGCTATTGCACAATGGCACCTCCTATACTGAGCCAACTGATATTGCCAATATACAGTCCAGCAGATTCAGTGCCAACTTTACCCCTCTCTTCCCCACCAGAGGACCAATCACAATACCAGTAGGTTGCCAGGCACCCAGTATTACTGCTGCATAGATTAAAACAGCACTGTCCAAGGCCAAGAATACAGCTTTTATTGGACTTGACAATATCCCTGGCTATGTTCTACATGAACTATAGAGTAAACTGGCACCTCACCTACGTTCCCTGTTCAATCACAGCCTCACCTCAGGCTTTGTCCCTACTGAATGGCACACTGCTACAGTCATCCTTCTCCACAAAGGAGGAGCAACTACAGACCCTGGGAACTATCGCCCCATTAGCCTGATGAGTCTGATATGCAAAGCTATGGAATACATCATTATGGACTTAATAAACAAGGATATAGGGAATCACCAAACTCTGGATCCTACACAGTTTGGTTTTGTGAAGGGTAGATCATGCATGCTAAATTTGGTCGACTCCTTTGAGTCAGTCACCAGAGCTGTGGATGAAGGCAAGATGGCTCATACAGCCTACCTTTATCTGGCCAAGGCCTTTGATACCATTTCCCACCCAGGAATCATAGAAAAACTTACTAAGCTAGGCATCAACCCCTATATCACTAGGTGGGTTGCAAACTGACTCACAGATAGAACCCACAGTGTGAAAGTAGCTGACTCCAAGTCAGACTGCCAACCAGTCATGAGTGGAGTCCCACAGGGTTCAGTCCTGGGTTCTCTCCTGTTTGGTATCTATTTATCTGAAGTCCAGGCCAACACGAAAGGACTCTGGCTGACAAAGTTTGCAGACAATTGCAAGTTGGGTGCCATAATTAACTCCCCAAGTGATGTTGAAATCCTACAGAAAGGCCTCATTGAGACCAATGACTGGTGTCAGAACTATGGCCTTAAGTTCAATGCCAAAAGATGTGTCTTTATCCCCTTTGGGAAAAACCCAGTTCCCATTAATTACCACATTGATGGTAGTTCACTCAACACAGAAGGCATTATAAGAGATCTGGGAACACAGGTTGACAGTAACCTCTCTTTTGATCACCACATTGCAACTGTGGACAGAAAGTTGTTCTATGTGGCACATCTCATTACTAAGGGTTTTGCATCCAGGAAGAAAGAGGTCATTGTCTCCATCTACTCTTCCCTCATTAGGCCAGTCATTGAGTGCAATGCCCCATTTGGCATGTACCTCACTAGACACCTGCAACAACTGGAGAGGCCACAAAAGTACCACACAAAGAAGATCCTAGGCCTTAAACACTTGTCCTATAAGGACAGACTCAAAAACTCCAACTATTCTCTATCTCATATTGCCTACTTAGAGCCCATCTCTGCTTGATTTACAAAGCCATGTCTAATCCAGCTGTACTAGAAATGCTACATCTAAAGAAATCCCAATCCCTCCACACTACATGCTCCAGAGACCTCAACCTCATTACTACGATCAACAGAACAAGCTGGAGGGACAGGTTCATAACCCAGAAGCTGCCCATGCTATGGAAGAGACTTCCCATACATGTCAAGCGGAGCACGTCACTGGCCCTCTTCAAGAGAAATCTTGCTGAGTGGATGTGAAATAGAAAATTCACCCCAGAGATCACTCCAGTGACTCTACTCAACAGCGGCACTGGGAACTAAGGTTGGGTGGCATGATGCCAGGGTAATCCTATGGGCTAGGCTTGTAAAGGCTCCAGGGTCATTAGCCTAGTACACACCTATGAACCTATGAACCTATTAGTGTTAATGTTACATATCATCTATTTAACAGTAATCTAATGGAGATAATTTACAACTTAAAGGGTTGGTTGGGCCAGGTCCAGTCTTGAGCCATTTGGACCTATTTGGCCCAATGGAACCCTACTCCCTTAACGGCACCACAGTGAGCTACAATGAGGTCATTCTGCCTTACATGACCTAGGAATTTGCATACGAGACATAACAGCAAAGTACGAGTTATTTTTTTCTTATCTTGCCACCACAGTTGTTAAGTCCTTCTAATGGAGAGAAAACATTTCCCACCATGCATTGCATAACTGGCTAGTCCAGCATCATTAGTACCCACAGCTTTACACTTCTTGTATAGTTTGCAGTGTTAGCTGTTCATGTTCCCATAGTAGTTAGTTGTTATTGCTGAGAGCTTAACAAGATTTTTAACCCAATGCTGGTCAGATTCATCATCTAATTTTTGTGTACCACTCTAGTTACTATCTCATAAGATAATAAGACCAGGCTTAATTTTAAGACTAGTATAAAAACACTATATTCTTTTGCTACTGATGCTGATATGGGGTTTATGATTAGTTGATAATTAACACAATTACAAGAAATGAGAGCAGAACAGTCAGTCTCAGAGAGCATGAACACAAGAACTAGTAAGCGTAAAAATAATAATAATAGTAACAAATATTGTGATTTGGGGTAACTTTGGATTACTAAGACTAGTGATAGAATGTAACCAGAACATCCAGTGAAATTATTGCTGCAGTTACAGATAGGAGCAGAAGAATCCTAGAGAAGTGGAACATGAGGTGTATGTGCTCAGTGCTGAGAGGTAAAGATAGACAGAAAAAATATTTACCTGGCTGAAACAGGCAAAATAGTAACTGAAACTGTTTAACACATTTCCTCCAATAGAGATCACGAAGTTTGCACTGCAACTTCCAGTGGGCGGAGCCTAAGCCTTTTGACAGAATCAAATTATGTCTTCACATTTCAAACAAATGTTCATATCTCTGGAACCATAGGCGTTATGAAAGATGTATAAATGGCAAACCCTTCAGTAGAAACTATTTTTATATAGTGGTAGTATTCTTTAGGTTCTAGGTGTTTAAATTGAATTTTAAAAGTCACAGTAAACACAATAATTGTTAGTTTGTAATATTTTGTAAACACTCAAGTTACACATATGCTGTCAGCAGCGTTTTATTTATCTAGCTGAGAGCTTTCATACAAGGCTAAGGAGTTCTGTCTGTGTTACTTGGTTGTTGAGATATTTAGAAAAAAGTGAAAATTATTTAATATCATAAAGACAGCAGCTGATATCTCTTTACCTGCACTAGACAGAGGTCAAACATTAATGCAGTTGCGTTTGCCATCATGTAGGCTTTAAGGGCCTGAATTCTATCTGTGAATTAAATAGAAAATGCTGGAGAGACAGATATGTGTTCCAGAGACTGACCCTCCTATGGCACAGGCTTCCCATCCTTATGAAGCTAAGTTTGTCTCTACTCAGTTTAAGGGCAACCTAGACCAATGGATGGGGAATAGGAAATTTACACCAGGCCTGGCACCCATGTCCCTTATGGACAGAGGTAACTTATAAATGCTTGGCACTCAATGTCCTATTTGGATACAGGATTCTTTCAGGAAAACTTGGCTAGGCTTAGAAAGGCCTCCAGTCTATGAATCTATGAATCAGTGAATTAAGTGAATAAAACAGGTAAAAGAGTAGCTGTACGCTGTCATAACATAATACAGTATAATATTTCTATGGAGAAAATATATAAAGAATACATTATTTACAGTACATACACCTTCTGGTCATAAGATGTGGAAGAGACTTCAGCCATGAATCAAATGAGATGAAGAAGGTAAAGAAGAGAGACAGAAAAGGGAGAGAAAACAATAAATAAATAAAGGAGTGTGAGGTGGGAAACACAGGGAAAGTGTCTAGTTATTTACCTAGGACAAAGAGGTGCAGGCTGCACTACAGGTACTTGGAACCATGTTTACTGGGATGCTGGAGTGCACCCACCTGATGAAGCACCATGTAGACATAGGGCATAAGTGATATATCATGTGAGCCACTTACATTGTATCTAACTGAGTTAAGCCAACTCAGAGAGAATCTACATCAGATTAGATCTGGCAGTAATCTATAAGTCCAACAGTATACCTCTGTTTTAATATAGTTTATGACAAGCTAAAATATCTAAATAAACATATTGTTTTATTTTTAATACACAGTAACAGCATGTATTCATGATACTTAGTCCAAACTAGTCTTAAGTCCAAGAATCCAGCAAGTGGAGGGAGGAGTAGGGTGGTAGATACGTGACAGACAAGGACCCCAATACAATAGTCAAAACTGTGACCAACAATTGCAAAGGCTGGCCCTAGGTTGAACATAGACATAAGACCCTGGGAGGTGTAAATGTGCAATGTGGGAGGGTCCTATCACATGAGATAAGTTACAGGGTAATAACTTTTGATTTAGACTAGTACAGTGACCTGATGCAATATGTCAGTGAGTCCTGCATACTTGTGACTGAGGCATCTCAAAGTCCCACCCAAGCAGGCCGTGGATTGGGATATTTAACCTCACCCCAGTCAGGGTACTTGAATTGATCAATGTGGGTCATCATACCTGCTGTCAGTGTTAGTATTTGAGGATAGAAGAAATGGAGGAGTGAAAGTAAGCACAAATGGCCAAATCTGTTTCAGATGTTTTCAAGTGAAGCTAATACCATAAATAATAAAGCTGCTTATGGTTCTGGAACTTAGATATCTTTAATTTACAACTCTTACAGGGCTCAATATGGGCAGGGTGAATTACAGTTTTTGTTTAGGGGGTTTGTACACTATAAAGAGAAAGCAAGCTGCAATGATATAGACAATGAAAATGCAAAAAGAAAAAAACTTATAGTGTGTACAGCAGGAAGCCCAGACCAGACAATTCATGTATGACATCAGGTTGAAGTACGGCCTGACTTCATACATGAACTGTAGAATATCTAGACAGGGGAACTTTAGAATATCTAGACAGGGAACTACCAAGCAAATGCACGTAGAGCCACAGCACAACTGGAGGGATGTCTACACAGACAAATTGCGAGGTGATATGTAGAATATGTACAAAGTATATGGAAAAAGAGAAAAATTCTTTAAAGGTTAAAATGAGTTAAATAAGTGGAGCCCAACTAAACATGTATAGTTAATAATATAAGCTACAAAATGCTGAGAATGGCAGGGGCACCAAACAACAAGGATGTTGCAAAGATCACAAAGATATGGAAACAGACTTTGTTGAAGGACACTTGCAGGAAGAAGAATATGGCAAAAAATTAATTACAAATTAAGAAGCAAAAGTAGGAAGAAGGTAAGAGGAATGCAGCGGAATATTGTTTTTAAAACACAGTTTGAGTTTCCTGTGATGCAGCAGAATTATAACTGCAATTCAGAGTAACTAAAACTTTGACACCACATTTCTTTACATCTTCTTCAAGTGCAACGGAAGCAAATTCAATCAGCTAATAAAGAGCGTGATAATAAACAGGGCTATCACTGCTAGTGGGTAATGCTCTTTTCTGCATTTTTCCACCTTTTGCCCTCTCTCTTTCACCATTCCATGGGATTGAGAATTTGTAATGCCTGAACAAGTTCAAATGATCAGTGAAGCAAATCTCTCAAAAGACTTGGATGTGTAAGTCTTCTCTCTGCTCCCCCAAACTCCATTGTACATATGGGTTACTCTTATGATAACTTTCAAACAACCCTGAAATCTAAGCTGAAAGCTTGTATTTTTAGTGAGTCTTTATTTTTGCCACTAATTTGCATGTCTATTTAATAAAAGCATACAGCATCACACAGTACTAGGGGATGAAATATATCAGAAGACTGACCAAAATTGCAGTGGATACTTTAAAAACACTAATATAATCAGAAAAAAAAGTTTACTTACAGACTGACGCTAGTATAGAAGTATGGGTAATGGACAGAACTTTGCCAAATTTTAAAAGTCACAAAACAATTATGGCAACATGCCTATCTTAAATATTACATTCCTTGAGTGGTGATTAAGCAATCAGTTGATAATAACATTGTTGAGCATAATAACTAAGGGAATGATATATATACTATTGATAGTTTTAACAATAATGGTAAGAAAGATGATAAACCACTGTGTTAATCATGACTGTGTGCTCTATGTGCTATAACTCTGAAGGAGTGTTACTAGGTTAATGAATATGATGAGGTATTGCAGCTAAAAATTCATTAATTTCACTGCCCTTATTCAGTGAACTAGCACAGATGGAAAGAATGACACAGCAGTTATTTTGGTGTATGTGTTAGCTGTACCCTGCATTACACTTGCAATAGAATGTGAAGGTAAAAGAAATCTGTAAGCATTATAAAATCAGAGAAATAATGCTTCTAATTAAAGTCTTTAGTTTCTTAGAATCTATCAGTTTGCAATGGGGTAGTTTTAGATGTGTTTTTACACCATTCCCAGTCTATTATGTTCTTATTTAGAGTTTCTGATAAAGATAAGAGAGCTGGATGCATGATTATTTTGTATGATTTCAGACTGTTTTGAGATGTGGATGCATGATTATTTTGTATAATTTCAGACTATTTTGAGATGATATTCAAGTTTCTGCATCAGCGTTATGTAAATCTAACTTTTCTTTTTTGTTTGTATTTTACTGGTAATGTCACCAGGAATCATAGAATAACCTCAGGACAGTAATTTTGTAAGGACACTGTCTATGGTAATCAGGTCTGACATTTTCTTATTGCAGCTATTACATTTCCAAACTGTTTCTTATTCCGTCTTTGCAGTAAACTTTAAGAATATGAACATTTACTTCATTAAACTACTCTGGAAGCTTCTTTGATGTATTACAATGTTTCGATTTAGTTGTTGAACATGAAGTTATTTCCTTTATTTGGCGTGTGCTTCATTTTAGTCTAATTATTTTTTTATCCAGCATGTACTATTGCTTACGTTATTGACAAATTTAAAACAATAGAACAGCACTGCTTTTTGTGTGTTCTTTTCTGTAATTACATTTTTCATTTAGTTTTATAGAATTAGGTTATAACTGAAATGGACTACTGAGGACCTGTCCAGTCATCTGATTCAAATGAACAAATAAGAGCAAAAATAAATTCAATAAACAAAATACTTTTATTGGATCTATGGTTTTCTGTGAAGAAGGAATAAAACGCTTTTATTTTTCTGCATGTGTTCTTTTCCATTATGTCCTTTCAGTGCCTTGAACTGCTTTACAGAAATTATCTGTAAACAATTTGTTTACAATGGTTGCTTGTCACTGGAATATTTACACATAATACTTACTGAAATTAGCTTTTTGTGTCAGAATTTGATAACTTTATTTTTTAAGTGACTTTCATCCAGCTGTATAATACCTTATAATACAGAGATGGTTGAAATAATTTTAAACTGTTTGAACCTATTTATTTCAGTTTCTGATAATTTATACCACAAGGCTGACGTTGAACCTTTATAGCAAATCTATTGGAAGGTAAAGGTTTATAAACTTTGCTTTTCAGGTGCTTTAAGTAGGATGTTATTGTCTGGGCATGCTAATGCATAGTGCATACTCAGAAAAGTAGAAGACTGGAAAAGAAAATCTGTTTTGCCACTACGGTCTTCAGTAGTAAATAAGGGAGCATGTAGCAAGGATTTTAAGGGAAACAGTCAGAAAAAAAAGACAACGCTTTGCATGCTCTGATTAATGAATAATTAAAGTGCATTATTGCAGATTTATCATTTTATACAGTCTATAACACTGAATCTTGGTATGCAGACAACTGTAACACTACTATGGAAGCTGCAGTTTTATCAGGCTGTTATTTGGTGCTGTTCTACTTCCTTGTTCACATGAGGGGAAGACGGGATGCAGTTATTTTTAAAACAACACAGAGCCTTTCAGGCCTTATTACGTGTCACCAGTACCTTTGATTGCACTGTGATGGATACTTTGGAAGAGAGAATTTTCCTTATTTAGCATTCATCAGGAAGGTAGGAAGCTGTTTAACAGGTATACATGCCCAGAGTAAGACAGAAGTGGTTTCAGGGGGCATACTGAGTAACAGACTTTATTAGCTATCTTCATGAATAAACTCAGTATAGACCAGATTTGTTTTCCAGATAATGCCAGGGCCTGGACCTAAATAAGCCTTTTAACTACACTACTCAAAGCCTTCGCTTGGTCTTGGTGTTTTCCACTAAGCTAAATATTTCTGAGTCAGTTCTACAACACATCTTTCAGTGAGAATGTTATCATGTGTAGTTCAGTTCTGACTCATTTTTTATTTGACTATCACGTAAGAATCAGTTGGTAGTGACTGCCATTTTTTTCATGCTAAGTTTTGTCATCTAGATACCCTGGCTGCTTTCCATAATGAAACAATAACTAAGGAAGTAAACAGCAATCTCTTTATTGAGTACATCGTCTTTCTTTACTCATGAGTCATTCTTGTTTTTAGGCTTGATTATGGGTATGTTGCAAAGTAAGATGAATTAGAGAAGATGTGGACTGAGTCAATAAAAATAAAGGAAGAAAATAATTTGGAAAATTATTAGGATCATTATGGGTGGCAGTTATTATCAGGGCTAGCTTTAAGGACAGGCTAGTTGTGTAGCTGCCCAGAGCACCATTTGATTAAGAGAGTATTCGTTAAAGTTTTATGTATGCATTTGTAAGTACAATTGCAAATGTATCTACATAGCTGCAGCTCTTACAGACATCACTGAAGCTGTTGTGTAGCAGTGCTCCCTTATCACTCATCTATAGTTTTTTAAACAGTAGTACTGAAAGCAGTCTACCAAAGTGCATCCCGTGCTGCACTGCACATTCTAATTGAGATGTACCCCAACAATGGCTAGTGTAGTTGGTTTTAATATTTCAGTGTTTGCAAACAGAGATTTTCTTTAACTGATTAATCTTTGTTTTTTCCTAAGACTGCACCACTGAAACTTCCCTGCAGCTGGTATACAGCCACGTACATCAGATTTGTCAATGACCCTTTTTGGTCAGTTCCATTAGTGCCTTACTGGAAGACTTAGTGTGTCTGTTTACAAGCTGTCATGGCTACAACTTTAAGTTGAGATTGATTGTGGGAATTATTTGACTGTCTTCCTTCTCTGACATTCCCATTATCTTTTGGGTATACATAGTACTGATTTAAGTTATTGATTGCATGTCACTTGGCAGATGTTCATATAAAGACAGCTAGACAAACTGCAATTTGAGTCATCGTACATAATGTAGAGATGACCAGAGGGGTTGCAGTTTTTGGGTGCTTGCAGTTAAGGTGGAGATGACATGATGTATTGCATTTTGCTATTATTACTTTTGTTATAATCACCCTTACCAGCTTGAGAGTGGGACCTAGCTGCATGCAGACTGTGTTAAAAGAAAAGGAGGGAGACATCTGCAAATGTGGAATTAGCTACCTGCAGGCAGGCAGTATGCTGCTAATAAGAAAAGCAGACAAGTGCATTTTCAGTGCTTCCATTAAACAATGAGACTGGACATCAGCTTCTTTTATTTGCGTGGGCAGTCTGTGTCTGATAGAGGTAGACCTCAGTTCATCTGTATGAAGGAAAGAGGACATTTCCCATAAGGATTTGTGCTCTGTAGGTGAGTGCCATGTTTGGCACTTTACTGTCATTGTAAAAGTAAATTATCTGTCTAAAAAGCCATCAGAGAGAATGAGGCAAGAATGCATTTAGGATGCTGGAAATAAGTGCTGAGACTTAATGCATAAAATGTTGCATGTAAAGTAGACTTGGGTGCAAAGTATTTTATTTTATCTGAAGATACCTTGAAAGTTCTGGGACTAGATTGTTCTAAAAGACAAAATGTCTATGCTCATTATTAACAGAGTCTGGCAAGAGCTAACCTACTATTCAATTAGTTGTAAATCAATGTGGCTTCAGGTCATTGGTTTAAACTTTCTGTTAGAAATCAACGTTTTTTACTGATTCTGCAATCCATTGAAAAAACAGGAGAAAGCTACATATACTGTTCTAGAGTTTCAACTAATAATAAGACTAAAAAAGTTTAGTTTACTATAATGTCTTTTAAAATGTTTAAAAAACTTTTTGATATAAATATCCCATAACATGACTAGTATGGTCCTTAAAGTTATTGTATATGATTTGTATAGTGTAATGCAAAGCAATGCATACTACCTTTCATTTCGTGCTCTCTTTACATTGATATTTATTTATTCATTCATTCATTTTATTTTTTTATCCAGAGTAGAGCAGTGGATATTAATGGTCAATATCAGTCTCAGCCTGGAAAGAACTACAAAATGTACAAATCACATCAAATGTCCAGTAAATTTTACAAAGATTTAACTGTATAAATATATACATACACACACATACATACACACACAAACAGACACTTGCATATACACCCTTAGCAAAGTGTTTTGTATGATCTGTGCAATGAAAGCATGTTATCTTACATTTCAGTCTCTATCTTGCATATTTTCTAAAAATAAACCTAACTACAGCCCTACGCATTATATTACAAAACACCCATTACCTAATAGTACCACTAAATATAAGCCTCACACATACTGCATGCATATTGGTACAAAAGTACACCACAAGACATATTCCTTTTCCTAAGTACCATGTTTAATCATAGCCTCATCTCAGGCTATGTGCCTACTGAATGGTGCACAGTGATGGTTATCCCACTCCACAAAGGGAGTGCCACCATGGTGACTGGAAACTACCGCCCCATTAGCCTGACGAGCCTGGTCTGCAAGGCCATGAAATGTATCATCTTGGAGCTTATAAACAAAGACATAGGTAACCTCCAAACCCTGGACACCACTCAGTTTGGGTTTGTAAAAGGTAAATCATGTCTACTGAACCTGACTTACTTCTTTGAAGCAGTCACTAGAGTCGTAGGCGAAGGCAAGGTAGTGCACACAGCCTATCTTGACCTCGCCAAGGTTTTTGATACCATCCCCCACTCTAGAATTATAGATAAACTCACTAAACTGGGCATAAATCCCTATGTCAGAAGATGGGTGGCCAACTGGCTCACTGACAGAACCCACACAGTAAAAGAAGCCGACTCCAAGTCCGACTTTAGACCAGTGATGAGTGAAGTGCCACAGGGTTCGGTCCTGGGTCCTCTCCTGTTCAGCATCTACTTCTCTGAAGTGCAGGCCAACACAGTAGGTCTTTGGCTAACAAAGTTTGCAGATGACTGCAAACTGGGAGCCATAATAGAGTCTCCTAATGATGTAGACATTCTGCAAAAGGGCCTCACAGAGACAGATGCTTGGTGTCAAAGTCATGGCCTCAAGCTCAATGCCAAGAAGTGCATTGTCATTCCCTTTGGGAAAAACTCGGTACCCATGAACTACCACATAGGTGGTAGTTCAATAAACACTGAAAGTGAGATAAGAGACCTCAGTACACAGGTGGAATGTAGACTCTCCTTTGATAACCACATCGCCACAGTAGTCAGAAAATCCTTCTACGTGGCACACCTCATCACAAAAGGGTTCTCTTCTAGAAAAAAGAAGGTTATTGTTTCTCTCTACTCATCCCTCATCAGACCCATTATAGAGCACAATGCCCCATTTGGCATGTATCTCACAAGACACCTACAACAATTGGAAAGGCGACAGAAATACCTCACTAAGAGGATTACCGGCCTCAAACAGATGCCATGTGCAGTGTGATGACCGTGCCCTGGTCCAGCAATCAAGTAGCCTCAGTCCTCACCACTAACACCAGGGAGGTTGTCTCCTAGAAGAGGAAATGATAATTAATACACACAGTAAAGTACAATTTCCCTTAAGTGCACACAGAGATCACAGTCAGTCTGGGGCTGGCTGCTCCCTTGCTCAATAGATCCCCAATAAGACTCCCCACTGGCACAGCTATAGGGTCCAGGTCTCAGCCTAACTGGGCAAACTAGAACCTCCAGTATCCTCTCTGTCCAACCAGTGCTTCGTGTCCCTGCCAAGTAGCTGACACAACACACACACTCTTTGAGATAAGTATTTATACAACTTCACAGACAATCCTGGGAAAGGCTAACACAGATTCTCCACCTGTGCCCCTTTACCCAGACTATATGGTAGTAATTACTGCCACCACCAAGTTAATAATATCAGCTACTAAAAGGCCCTTAAAAGGGTGTCCAATTATTACTGTGCAATATTATTATCCAATGGTAGTATGACTAACAGTCAAGGCTTACTTTAGAGTGGCCTATTACAATAACCTCTATAAATATACAATGTGCTCTAGAGCTTATCTCTACACAAATCAACCACAGGTAGAAGGTTTTAAAAATATTTAATAATAAATAATTAAAGCACAAGACAAAACTACTACACCACAGAGATTTCTAAAAGTTCAGAGATCACACAGAAACTTAAAATAATATCATAGGAGAGATGTGATTACACAGAAAAATATTTAATCTAACTTTTTAATCTTTAGCTAATCTTAAGAGAAAACACAGTGCTACAATCCTACTTACATACATAAAGAGCATAAGCAGTGCTGGGTTAGATGTCCAAAGACAAAATGCTTTCAGTCTCTTGTGAGAAATAGTATTTATACATTACTAACAAATATGTTTGATGGGTCCCTCCCCAAATTACATAATTTTTGATACTTTCCCAGGCAAACAAACTGTCTTATTTAGCAATCTAACACCTGCCAAAAACTTACAACATTAGAAGGCATTTCACATGTATATGCTAGCAGAAACTAGAGCAATAAAGCACCTTCCGCATCTAAATTCTAGTAATAAACTTTAGCCTTAAAACAATGGGCATGAAATCTTCATCCAGCCGTCCTGAGGCCGAATTCTAACATGAAACGGTACAATAGGCTTCAATGGGCCAGTAGAGTGCAATGTTGTCACATATTTTGTAGTTCCACATTACACAGTATTCTTTACACTCACGAAACATGCCTATATTTTACATTTACTATCAAGAAAACATACCTGTATTTTACATTTATTTATACAGTTGATATAATTATGTATCAAATTCTATTTGACTAGGCTGGCAGCCTTCGCCCATCTCTCCCCACTCGTCACACGTAGACCATCTCTAAAAACTCTAGCTCTACTCCGTCACATATCGCCTACTCAGAGGCAATCTCTGCCTAACATACAAAGCTATGTCAAACCCAAAGCTGTTGGACATGCTACACTTAAAGAAATCCCAATATCTCCAAACCAAATGCTCCAGGGACCTAAATCTTGTCACCACAATAAATATAACATGCTGGAGGGATAGATTCCTGTCCCAGAAACTTCCCATACTCTGGAACAAACTACCCATTCATGTCAAGCAAAGCTCCTCATTGCCCTCTTTAAAAAAAATCTTGATGACTGGATGGGAAATAATTCACCCCGGGGATCACTTCTGTGGCACTGCTTGACAGGGGCATAGGAAAATAATGTTCTTGGGTGGCGAAAGCCAGGGAACCTTTTGGGCTAGGCTTATATAGGCCCCAGGGCTGATAGCCTAGTACCTACCTATGAACCTAAACCCTATTTTAAACATAACCTGCAAATATTTTCACATAAACACACATCCCATATATACAAACATTTGGCATAATCTAATGTTTGGGAATTCTGCCCACATGCTGTTCTTCATTCAATAGCTTGTCATTAGCTTGCATTCAGTCTAATAGGCATCTATATACATATATATATATATATATATATATATATATATATATATATATATATATACACATATATAGTGAGAGAGAGAGATAGATATATATGGGTCTACTTCTAATGCATGAAAACACACTTACCCGAATGTGTAAATCTCAAGATGACAGCACAGAAACCAGAAAACAATGAACACTTGGATTACTGAGTGAAAACTCTGGATAAGTAACCATGTGTCTGGCACCAAATAAAAATAAAAACCAAAGCAAAGCCCTCTCCCACTCCCCCCATGTAGATATATATATATATATATATATATATATATATATATGTGTGTGTGTGTGTGTGTGTGTGTGTGTGTGTGTGTGTGTGTGTGTGTGTGTGTGTATACACACAGACACACACACACATTTTATATATATATATATATATATATTATATATATATATATATATATATATATATATATATATATATGTATATATATATATATATATATATATATATATATATATATATATATATCATGAGTATAGTTGTAACACTAGAGCCTGAATTTTACCACCACTGCAACAGTCAACACTAATATCATGGTCATTGAAACGGATCATAACAGAAAGGGTTGAATCCGCACTAAAACACATTTTTTTGCATCCCCACTATGGGGGCTATGCCATGTGATTTATGTGATGACAATATAGTCAGATTATTTTTTTATTTTTTGCTTGTTAGTAGAAGAATGTGCAGTTATCAGTGATATTATGTGTAGAATGTTGCTACTTGCTGGTTTTGATAGTATTGGAGTTATTATCATTTTTGTATGGTTGTTAACCACTATAAGTTGCAACTGATACAGTCCATGGTAGTTTAATCATTATTGTTTCTTGTAGGTATGTTTGCTGAAGCAGCTGTTGTTGGTCATGGTGTGTCTGGCAATTCTATGCTACAGAGGAAGTGGATATGTTTAACACAGATGGAAACTTTTGTTATTACAAATGGCAGTCAACAGCAAACAGTAGTGGGGATGCAGGTAGTAATTAAGAGAAAATGCAATGCTATCATCCAGTGTAGAGAAGTTGTTACAGTCATGTGTGCATCATCATTTGTTAGTGTTTCTCATTTGCAGAAATATGCTGCTATAAATATTGTTCAGAACTGAGCATATTTTTCTCACAAACCACTATGAGGTATTTACTGGTATGTCCACAAAAGCAGCTGTGGTGATTCCTAGCTATAAAACATTTGTCCAGCCTGAGAGACTGGCTGCTTAAGGGACTTTTACTTAGAGTGCATATTCATCTTCTAACTCTGGAGAATTCTTTTTTAATCCTAAAATTCAGGTTGAGGAGGTACCAGACTAAGGGCTGCCCAGGATTTCAACTGGTCTAGCTATGGCTGCAGTAACCAGAATATACTAATAAACATTACTAGACTTTACTAACGGACCTATAGTACAGATAGCTGTCCACCAGCAAGTAGCAACATTCTACACATAATATCACTGATAACTGCACATTCTTCTACTAACAAGCAAAAAATAAAACAAGATGTAGTGCAGACTTTTGACATTCTTGGTATGCAACACATAACTTCTCTTTATCTGTCATTACGCCAAGACAATAAAATCTGTCCAATATTCTAGCTTTACCTTTGCTAACCACTAAGTGTCCTCAAAAAATATAACAATACTTCAATTTCATTATAGATTTTGCAAAAGGTTTTGTAAGTAATAGCTGGTTTAATATTTTGTGTCTTCTCTTCTTCACCTCAAAATATGGGCATAGTAAGGGACCACTCTGCTCATCCATCTCTACTGCTACTCTTGTTGTATTATCTCTAGCCCTATTTAATATGTCACCTTCTCAATTTCCTTCTCTTATTTTTTATTTATTTATTTATTTTTTTTTGCTTATGTGCAAATCTGCCAAACCAGGTACATTTTCATCAATAAACTCGCATTATGTGGAAGATATAGCTTCTTCACGTAAAACTAGAGGTATAGGTATATCTTCTGTTTTTTTTTTTGTTTTTTTTTTTTCATCTTCATAAGGTAATCTGTGAAAGTGATTTTTCTTCTGCTTTTGGCAATTCCTGAAGTTTTACCTCAGTACTTTTGTGTTTCTAAGTAACTGCTCCAAAGAGCTATGTTTCTGAATAGACCTCTCTTTTAGTGTAGAAACCTAGGGCTCTGTTTAGCTTCCCATTCTTCTATAAGTGAATGCATCACTATTGGTATTTTTATTCTCTTTTAACTTCTCTGTGTGCTTGCTGCAGGGACTTTTCATTTTGACCATTTTTTACCTTACAGGAAAACCCATGTCTCTATCCAAGTTCTCTTTCATCTTTTCTCACTGAGTTTCTTGTTATGGTTTTTCACTTTCTCTCTCCACGGGTCACTATGTCCCACCTGTTCTCTTTATTTCTCAGTGGTATTACTCAAGATTTACATAAGTAAAAGTAAGTTATGTATGCAGACAATATGTTTTTACTACTAGTTAACAAAACCTAATAGTCCCTGAAACCAAAAGCATACACCCAGTTTATAAACCAATACAACTATTTGTATAAACACAAACTCCAAATGAACATTAAGAAAACACATATTATGTTGGTTGCTACCACAAAGAAGTTACCATACTTAATCTTACAAATAAAGGACTTGAATGGTAAAAATTTTCTAAATGTTACACATTAGAAATACCTGGTGTGATTCAAAGATGGCTGCCATTCTGTAGACACTGCATATCTACAGCTCTTCAGATACTCGGAATAAAAATTAACCCTGAGGATATACTGCAAGCTTTTCTACACTAAATGTTGGCTAAAATTAATCTTCTACAACTAAATATCGCTTGAGAGGTGAAGGAACCGGAGGAATTTAAACAAATTAACAAGATTGGATCTGATTGACTGACTGACTCTGAACAGAGTATTAAACAAAGGAACTGTCTGAGTAGTAACCTTGGATATTTACCATTCAGTTATACTAAAGATCTGCTTTGCTCCACAATGTCAAATGAAGACAAAAGTATGGAAACAACAACAACAAAAACCAAATTATCAGAACTTCAGTCACCAGAAAATGATTTAACAACAAAAAGGCAGAAGATTACAAAACAGCACGAACTTTCAAAAGCTGGAATGAAAAATAAACTGGATCAACTGGCTAATATGGAAGATATTAAAACTGCTTTGTTACCCATCCAAGAAGCTTTGAAAGAACTATCAAACCAGGTACATTCTTTTGGTGCCACATGCAGTCAAATTCTCGAAAGAATGGATAAATCAGAAGCCAGAATATCTGAAAATGAGGACAGAATAACATTGCTTGCAAAAAAAACAGACATTCATGACCTGGATATTCAGTCTATGCAAAATAAAATTCTGGATTTGGAGGCACGATCCAGAAGGAACAATATAATTATCAGAGGAATTCCAGAATCTATCCAATACAATGATGTAACTTCTACCATTACACAAATACTTGAAATATTGTTCAATGACTCTGACATAGCTAAACAAATAGTTATCAAAAGAGCTCATAGAGCTCTCAGAGAAGCACAAGCCTCAAACATACCTAGACCGTATACGTCAAAATACTCAACTACCAGGACATAAACAAAATAATTTTAACTGTTAAAAAAAATGGAGGTTATATTATGTGGCAGAATAATAGAGTTTCTATGGCCCAGGATTTACCATTGCAAATAAGGCAAGCTAGACAAGCATTATCTCCATACTGTAAGTTCCTCATTGAAAAGAATATCAAATTTCAAATGAAATACCCTAACACACTAATTTTTACAGTCGATGGCTCCAAATACTCCATATCTATAAAAAAAGAAGCAAAAGTTACCTTTTTGAAGATTTTTAAGTCCCTTCCAGCTTCGAAAGCTTGATCTGGCCATCCAGTCCGTTTGCAGCAACGTGGATGCTGGGATTCCATTCTTACTACGTCTCGAGGTTTTAAAATCCTTTGTTTGTTCTCTTTTCTTCACCAGGCCCCTTGGTAAATGTTTACTTAGTTTCTTTTTACAGCTCCAGCTCGTCCACGAAGATTTTCCAAACTTTTATGGCTCTCACGAACTGAGCCCCTTCGCAAAGCAACACAAAGTCCTTTGGGTGCTGCGGAGGGTCCGCTTTTGAGGTGGCGCATCTGGAAGTCTGTCCGTTTAATGGTTCCCCCATCGAGAGCTCGAAGACAGGATTACAAGCTCAGGAAGTAGGAAGATCTCTGTTGAGGAAGCGAAAGCTATTTGGACTGTAAAACGAGCATTCGTGGACATTTAAAGTATGTAACATGTTTTATTGGTTTAAAGGGAACTGTGAATTCATTCAGGTATGATTACAATTGAATTAATAATGTACTGGCTTAAAATGTGTTATTTAACTGATTGCTTAGAAGTATTATAGCTTTACCATAGTTATTCTTTTTCCTTTGGTGTGTTATGCTGAATGTTGATGTGTTAATAACCTTGTAGTATATTTTATTATTTGTTTTTCCTGTATTACTGATGTGTTTTAATACTGCAAATGTTTAGATAATAAGGGGATTTAGTGTGGGGATAATTAGTAGATAAAGAGACCATGAGACATTATATTGTGGGCTCTCTAGGAATGTGAAGGTTATCTTGTTTATATACTGGCATGTGGTTCTGACTGTTTGACGACTGTGTTACTCAGTCATCATTTCATAAATTTAACTATATTACCCAGTAAAGTGAAGTTAGAGTCCTATTTTTATTCAACTTATTTGCTGACATTACAATTCTAGATAATTTAGACTACATAAATAAAGTCAGATTTAATATTATACTTAAATGTTAAATATTTGCTTTCTCTGTAGTTCTTTTCTCTCTTCTAACTAACAATACATATGGTGAATTATCTTTAATTTAATAATGTTATTGTTTAATAGGGGTAGTGTCACATATTTGATTATTTTAGATTTAAATATGGTTGTTAGATAACTTAATGAGATACAACTAATCAGTATTAGTAATAATATATGAGAACTATTAGTGAGGTATGATAGTACCTATAAGTGTAATGAAGACCATTTACTTGATAGGTTTAACTAAATAGTGTGTTCAAGAGCTGTGGATATTTATCAGTGTTTATTAGGGAATGTTTTGGTTAGGCTTTGTAGAGTTAGATGTAGCTTTTATAGGTTTTTTGCATGTTCTTGATGTTATATTTTGTAAGATAAAGAATAGATGTTTAGTAAGGTTATTTACCCATAAATGTTTTAACAGTGTAAAAAACCTATGTATGTCCTGGTCCGGGGGAATAGTGGATAGGCACTGGTTAGGGATGGGATGTCAATATTGCTTCCAGACAATATACATTGTGCTATTATACTCAAATTTAGTACTGTTTCTCAATTTTAAAATATCCTTAAATGAATTAAAGATCTTAGTATGTGGATAATAGATCCATGGAATACTAAAGGACTCCAGAACTTGAAAAAAAGGAAATTATTTCTTCATGACTAATGGGCTGTCCTTAAGGATAAGAAATGGATTAGAGAGGTGGTAGCTTCAGAAGGGACAACTAATAGTGCAGGAGTGGCTATTATTATTAAAAATCAGTATCAAGAGAAAATTCTAGATTTTAAAATAGACAAAGAGGGAAGATGGTGGTATGTGATTCTTTCATCTACACTTTATGATAAACCTGTGGTACTTCTTAATATATATGCCCCATGTACCAATCAACAACTTTTTATAGCATCACTTTATTTGATCCTGATGGTTTGACTACTGAATTTTACAAAACGTTTTGTGATATATTGGGTAAAATACTTCCACATGTATTTAACTATATAATTAATAATAAAATGAATGACCCGCACTTTAATGCTTCGAAAACAATTCTTATACCTAAAGAGAATGCAGATCTTCAAAATCCGGATAACTATAGACCCATTTCACTTTTAAATATAGACATAAAAATTATGACATCTATTTTAGCTAATAGATTGAAGAAGGTAATAAACCTAATAATATCTGATGAACAAGCTGGTTTTATAAATGGCAGACAAACTACTGATAATACGTTATCACTTCATACACTAATTTCTTATGCCACTCATAGAAATCTTAATGTTTACGCACTCATAATTGATGCTCAAAAAGCTTTCGACAGAGTTAATTTAAAATTTTTGTTTGATATTTTATCATATTTCAATATCCCCAAGACTTTATTTTAACATTAAAAAAGTTATATAATAATCCCTATACAACTTTATACATTAATAAAAATTTCTCAAAAAGAATACAAATTAAGAATGGTACCCGTCAAGGATGTCCGCTATCTCCTATATTATTCAATTTATACTTAGAACCACTATGTCTACATATTAAGCAAAATATTTATCATAATGCTCCAATAATATATGGTATGAAAATATCCATGGCTGCTTTTGCTGATGATCTTAATATTTACTGTACGACACCTGTTTCAGATACCAAGAAAATATTAAAAGCAGTGGAAGATTTTGCAGAAATATCTAATTACAAACTAAATTTAAAAAAAAACAATTTATTTCCTTTAAAGACGCCTACACCCTTTTCGCTTTTACCATTGGTAGGTCAGTTAAAATGCAAAGAAAAAATAAAATATTTGGGTATTGTTTTCTCAACAGATAATAGAGACTTTTATGCAAACAATGTTAAGCTAATTTGGGATCATATATTGTCTGATTTAAAAAGATGGAATAATCTGAAATTACCAATAATGGCAAAGGCTTCAATTATTAAAATGAATGTACTCCCCAGAATATTATATATTTTTCGAGCTACTCAAGTCTCAATTTCTAGGAAATTCTTTAAACAACTTCATACAGAATTAGGTAGATTTGTATGGGAACCTAGAAAAAATAGAATATCTTATGATAAACTGATGACTCTGAAAAATAAGGGTGGTTTAGACTTACCGAATTTTGAAGTATATTATTTAATAATAAATGCTAATAGAATTCTAAGAGTGGTTAACTTTAACATGTCCAGTACTAAATGGTCACCCAAGTGGTTGATTCTGAATTACAAACATGCTGTTAGATTGGGTATTAATTTTAAGGCATTACCTTTTTTAAATAAAGATACCTTTAAAATGTATGCTTTGATGGAACATATTAGATTATATATAATATCAATACAAAACCTGTTTAAATCACTAAATCTCTTACAGTATATGATGACTTTCCAACCATTTCACAAGAACCCGAATTTGAAAATCGGTAATCAATTGATAGATCTTAAAAAATTCCCACTTATAATTGATCTAACCATACTTGATTTATATCCTTTTCTTGGTATCTCAATACATGACATGTTAAGAGAGATGAGCCTTCCTAACTCTTATTTAATTATAATGAGGCAATTAAAGGATCTTTCAATAAGTTATTTTAGTAATTTCAAAATTAAAGAAGAAGACTTAACCATTTGTTTAAACTTATGGCAAACTCTTATGCAGGACTTCAAATATATAATGGCTTCATATAATTTGATAAAAGACGTGAAATATAATAACCAAATACTCTTATCCAAATACTGGAAGGATAAATTATTACCGATTGATGATAATAAAATATTGAAAGCAATTAATTTAACCTTAAAATCAGTATCCCTTCAAAAGCTATTATTTACTCAGCTGATGATATTTAATAATGCTTATTACACTCATCTCAGTCTGCATAAATTCAACTCTAAAAATTCACCTAAATGTCCATATTGTATCGATCAAACGGCTGACCTTTTACACATGTTCTGGAGCTGTAAATGTATATTCAAACTTTGGAATTCTATAAAAATTCAATTACAAAAAATGGGTTATCAACAGTCCACACTTTCTTGGGAGTTTGTGATTCTTCATATTCCTTCAAATAACTTGGATAGATCCCAAATGATCATACTCATAAATATTTTCTTGTTAATGAAGCTTTATATAGCTACAAATTGGCTGAATCCATCTCAGGCTTCATGGGGAAACTTTAAAAGTGTAGCAATAAAACATATTTTAGCATATAAATTACTAATTAAAGATCATAAGAAAAATATAAATAATACAAAAATGTGGGAGCAAATCTTTAACATTGTGTTAGCTTAATGTTCTAATCCACTTTTCCCCGGGAAGTACATACTTAATATGGAGGTTAGTATAGATAAGCCTTATATTGATACTAGATTTTTTTTAATACCCTTTTAGAATTTTATCTTAATGTATAATGATCTTATGCAACTGTTGGAAGCATTCATGTATATAATGTACATATGTTGTAGTATTGTATTAACAATTGGAAAAGAATAAAGATTTTTTATTGAAAAAAAAAAGAAATACCTGGTGTAACATGGATCCCACACAAATACTCAGTACTTAATAGACAATATTACCTCCAAATTCATGTCACAATTAAAATATTGTTACAGACTTTCAAATCTTCTCTCCCCCAGCAACACGAATGGCCTAGGCAAAAATTGTACAATTTTCAAGCTTCAGTATGCCCTTCCTCTTAAAACAGCCAACTCTATACACAATATGCAAATAATTCAAATAGTGAAGAACAAAATATTTAGATTTGCCCTCCTGGCAGATATGAACTGCCACCACTGCATGCTCTACAAAAAGGCACACTAGCTATCCATTACTAATAGAGCTACTTACCTATTAAGCACCTTGATGCTTAAATGTGTAATGCCTGGCTATTTCCCACCCCCTTAAAAGAAAACTCCAAATAAGGGAACAAAGCTATCACCTTAGAAACAGCCAAGAACGCCCCCTCATACTGGTCAGACCTAGATTCAAATTTACATTCAATGAAAAGCCTTCTCCATGTTAGGATCTACTATATGGAACCAACTATCCACAGAGCTAAGGAAATCTAATTCTTTGGCATCATTCAAGAAGGACCTTAAACATCATTTGCAATATGAATCTAAGTGCACCTGATTCCAAGACACTGGTTAAATGATTGCAGGTTTTGTTTTTCAATACTTGTAGATCTACACTGTTAAAATATTAATCATGTGTATACTGTAAATAAGGAAACTGCCACATTAGAGTCTCTACAAGAAGACAATATGAAGTATTAAACTTGCTGTTAATATATATTATTGTTTATTCTTATTTGTATAATACCTGCAGCTGTGTACATTGTTTTATTTGCCACCAACTATTTTTGAATTGGTGTAACTGTCACTATATAGTACATTTTGATTTATTTTTCTTTCTGTACAATCATACCTGGGTCTGGGCTGAAAAGGGCCAACAGACCAACTCACTTTCCATGTTATCAAATTAAAATAAATAAAAAAGGGGGTTAGGTTTAGGGAACAGGAAGAGAGTTTAGGGTGAGGGAGTGGGAGAGGAGGTTTCTGAATTAGGGAGCAAATGGTTGCTTTAGGAACAGGGAGAGAGACAGAGAGAGTGGAGTTTTAGGGTTATAGAGTGAGGGCTTGAGTGAAGAACTGGGTGGGAGTTAGGGGTTTGGTAGGACTGTATGGTTTCATAAGGCTGGGTGTTAAGAGGGTTAAGAAGTTAAGATCAGGCTAGTGGGACTTAGGACCCTTGCATTTTTGAGTAAGTAGCAGAGAGCATTTTGTATACATGTGCATTTGATTTGATTGGTTTCAAATTAATATATGGCAATTTGTCTTGTATAGCATGCATACATATATGCTGAAATGTTTGCACTCCAATAGATGAGATGATACATTCTCTGCAGATTTTAGTTGTAAGCCTTACACCATTTTTGGTGTTGCTGCTCACATTGATTCTGACAAAGCAGGTCATGCTTTGGCTGTTGCTCTGGATAGTACCTTGACACTATGTTGTTGATATGCTCTGCCACAGATGCTGACATGGATATCCAGGCAAAAAACAGCATCACATGGAACACAGCTACTGCTTGCACATCTGGTGCCTTTACTTTAGCTGACAGGGCAACTGTTGCTTCACACACTCTTGACCATGCCAGATCAGTACACAACAACATAAACCTAAAATACAACATGAAAAGGATAGCTGCAGAAGATGTTTTGCCGGACAGCAGTTGCTTGCATGGGGAATGCAGTGTTAGTTGATCAAATGACCTGCCTCTTCACATTAGTGTTCATATTGACTCTGGTGAACACTTGTTTTGGTAGTTCATGGGCAATCAGACTGACAACGTGTCTGCCTGCACAACTTGCCACACATGCTAGAAACAATACATAATATTGCTGATAGCCAGCATTGTGAATCATTGCATGGCATGCAGGAAATGACACATTTTTATGTCTGTATAATTCCAATTTACATAATTTACATGCACTGTTCTTTGCATGGCATGGGCAAACACTGCTTGTAACAATTGTGGCAGGGATGTATAGGATCATTGCTAGGGTGCCTCAAGGTTAGATGTTTCATTGTTCTCAGAGATTAGTACCAGTATAGTCATGTCTAGTTCACTGCTTCTATTGCCAAGCCCTGTCATTCCATAATGTGAGTGCAGCAGAAAATATACCTGAGGATTGGCTACATATCTCTCCCTAGCTCATGTACTGAAGAACTGGAAGCTGCTCAGCTGAGCTTGATCATGATAAGCATTATTCAGGCTTGATCATGGACAGAATAAGTCATCATCAGCAAAGCGGAGATGTCTCCTTTTTATGCTAACTCTGCTCATCCATTTCAGACATTTGGTGAATCTCAAAAACTTTAATTTGTGTGCATGTCTTGTTGCTTGTACAGGTAATGAAGACTTTGTCACTTTGAATCTCTATTGTATGGTTGTAAAAGTGGCGCAGTGTGAAACTACAGGCACACAAGGTATTTACTGGATAGCTTATCGTGTAGCTGTCACATTCTCCAGAGCATTCCAGATGCAGGCATCACATCAGTCTTGGTGTGCTCTGCACAGCTGGCATGTCACGCTGCATAGTTTTGTGTCAAACTTTGATGTGCCACTTGCTGCTGGGTATAAGAGATGCATATCCCTGCAGCACACTCATGATACTACTCCCTAGCTGTCTGCTAATGCCATCTTCTTTGTCCCATTAAGGTTAATAATCCATATCCTTGAATCTCACACTTCAGGTATCCAGCACTCTGTTGTGGGAAACCACTGTGTTTTGCTGTTATATTGCACCACATGCATGCTGACCATCTTGGCAGTTTTCTCAAATGTGTTTTGGACAACATCCCCATATGTGTCCTTTCACCTGAACTGGAGTTTGAATAAACCAAATACATACTGTTTCACAGCCCTAGTTTACCTGTTCACCCTTACTGAACATTTTGCCCTTGATATGTCAAGGTCCTGTATGTGTGCCATTAACCATGAATAAAGAGACAACCCCTGTTACCTATAAACATAAAGAAGCTTCTGGTCAGGTGCTTATTCTCCTCAGAAGGAAATCTCTTGTATGACTGCCATTTTTCTCTACCTCCTGGCATAGGCCTTAGTGGTGTGAGTTAAATTTTGAACTATTACATATTTCTTTTCATGTCAGAGTATGTGCACTCAAAATCAACCCCTTACTACCTAATGGATATCTATGCCTTGCACTGAACAAGCCTAGAATGGCCATACAAGTCTGTCTTTTTTGTGCTGCTGCATTAAATATATATGCTACTAGCCTGTTTTGTGGAATAGAGGGATAGAGCTCTAATGATTGTAATACATCTGAACCCAATGTAGTTAGCCTGGGTGCTAGAGGCGACATCTGGAGGGGGTGGCTGGTATCAGCTCTTCCCTTTTGAAGATACAGAGAGGGTGATGCAACTCAGAGGTGCAAGGCCCACTACAAGATTCTTTTGTGGAGACTGGGGACCTAGTAGATGTGCCAGTTTCCAAAGGGTGGCAAGGCTTTAAATAGGGATAGCTACCTATATAAATGAGTCACATTCGCACACTACACTCTTTGCACTATGCACTTTCAAATTGTTTCTGAGATGTACAAAGAGAGGTAAAATGCATACAAAAAAATTATCCACATTATTATGATTGCTCACCATCACGTACCTCTTTCTCCATGACCAGAAGTGGCGGGAACTGGCAGGGTTGTAAAATAATTGGCCAATGAAGCAATAGTATGCACTGTATAATCATGTACAGGAGGTGATAAATGCACCTGTAATACTACAGCTGAATTTTCCATCTGGTTTTCTATCCATTGATCCACAACACCATTTTCTCATTTTTGCACATGGGGTCAGGCTGCATCTGGTTTTCTATCTATTGTCTCAAAATTACAGCAGTTGCCAAGACTATAGCCATACATCTGAGATGTGTAACTTCTTGAACACAATGAGCTTTGTAATGAAAGCTGTACTAGGGGTGTGTGTGTTACAGTGCCCGCAGTTCTGTAATATGCCCCCTGCACTTTTCAATAAAGAAAGTGTCCTTGGACACTTAAATGCAAGATGTGAAATGAATGTCATTTAGGGGGAGTTTTACAGTATCCGTAACACACATCCTGCATTGTGAAAGTGAAGTATGGCACTAAATAAATGAAAAGAAAGTGTCCTCGGACACTTAAGTAATTGTGTGCTGTAATGTCATGTAGGAGGTGTGTTACAGTATCCATAACACACCCCCTGCATTGTAAAAGTGCCGTATGGCACTAAATAAATGAGGAATGTGTTCTTGGACACTGAAAGAATACTGTGAACTGTAATGTCATGTAGGGGGGGTGTTACATATCTGTAACACTCCCCCTGGATTGTAAAAGTGCTGTACGGCACTAAAACAACAAAGAAAGTGTCCTTGGAAACTTATTTCATAATGTGAAGTATAATAGTTTAATTTTTAATTAATTGTTAATTTATTTTTTTTTATTTCATTTTCCTCAAAGTTTATGCATAGCTGAATGGGTTCCCATGGCACAGCACTTTGCTCAGCAGTGCTTAAACGCATCAAGAAGCTATATAGAAATGTATAGCTGAAATCTTCACAGCTGAGTTAGCTGAGTGGTTAGAGTCACGGCTTTGTGTGCAGTAGGTGCATTGTTTGAATATGAGGACAGACCATTCAACTTTTACGTGGGAAAGCATTTTTAAATTAAATATTATTTTAGTTATTGATGTAGTTAGTGATATTTGTTAACCAGGGTAAATCAGTTGGTCCAGAATCCCAGTGTCAGTAGAGATATGAGGTAAAAACCACCATTTAAACATAAGTGTCAGATACAGTGCATGCACACCCCAAGGTAATGTAATGAAAGCACATAGGGGGAGGTCATGTAAAGTAAACTGCATACACTTAATAATAATCTATTAATAATAAGTAGTTAATATCCAATTCTATTTTTTAAGGAAAATTTGTTTGGCCTTAGCTCAGTTCTACTAAGCAGTTCTAAGCCAAGCTAAGCAATGCTTAAACAGGACCTGTCTGAGCAATACTTAGCTCTGCTTAGCTGGTTTGAGCATTGCTAAGAAGTCCCACTCTAAGCAGTATTCAGCTCAGTTAAGTGGATTTGTGCACTGCTAAGCACTGCTCAGCATTTGCCACTTTAATCACTGCTCAACTCAGCTTAGCCAGTTTGTGCACTGCTGAGCTTTGCTCAGCATTTTTGAAAATGATCCAGTGACAGCAAAGGGTGGGAATATGGCCTTATTTAAACTGCATAAGTGGGAATACAGGCAGAACCTGTTAGAGCTTGATCCCTGTAGGAACTATGGCAGGTGCAGGAGAGTGAGCGCACTTTTGGGTGCAGGGCAGGGGCATGTTGGCATCCAGGGTCATGGCTGGGCTCCTCATAAAGAACTATGATGACTGCTGCAGAGTCAGTACCAGAGCTCACAATACAAGTCTGAGGCCTGGGACCATCTGGCACGTGAGTTCACAAATGCCACTGGCATCCCCTGTACTGGTGAGTAGGTCTGTCATCATTATGACAACCTGACATGGAGGAAGGGGGTGCTTTTCACTAATGGATCCAAGATGCTCGGGTCTGGAATGCCCCAGAAGTTTGCAAGTATATCAAGTGGTGATTTATCAAATTGTATTATGAATATCTGATAGACAGGTATATATAATGGTGCGTTTTCCCCCCATAGCTGCAGAGGAGAGGGCTGGTAACATTGAGGCCCACACAGGACTACTGGCAAGGCTGCGCCAACAGTGTGGTGAATACAGCTATAACTTGCAATATATATATATATATATATATATATATATATATATATATATATATATATATATATATACACACACACACACACACACACACACATATATATAGTCCAATAAATAAGAAAGTGTAATTGTTTACTGCCATTTGGTATAGTGTGTTCTGAGTGTACTGAATAAATGTATTGTTAGATCAAGATTGATATAACTGACTAATGCCAGGTACTGTGTAATACATATGAAAGCAGCGAACAAGCTACTATTGATGAAAGGAAACCAGTACTGTAGTAATACTGTGCAGGAATGAATCTGTGACTAAAGCATGTACTTGCTACTGTCAACGTAATAACATACATTCATCATCTACAGGATATGCAGTACAACTGACTTTAGAATTTTGAATGTAATAAACCACTGTGTCATGTCACCCTAAACAAAGCTTATTCCCACAAATGGTTGTGTTTAATCTGGTCTGTTGTTGAAGAAATACAAGTGTACAGGTGCTGCACAGCAAATATGGCTATGAGAGCATGCATTCATTGCAGTTTGTCTGCTAGGCAGCTGTTATGCCAAACTGTTGATTTGCAGCTGTAAAACAACATACAATGGAAAGTGATATATGTTCTGCACTAAGATCTGAATTTTGAATAGTAATGTGTAATGTATTATAGTGTGTTTCCTGCAGCATTGTCTTGTGTTAACCTTTGCATTTCAGTTACATGCATTCCTGAATGTAGGTATGCTGATGCAGGCAAGTATGAGACTGTAATAGGTGGAGACTGCAAATATATGATGTGCAAATGTGTATGTCGGGTATGCAACCCAGAAGCCTGCTATGGTCTGTACAAATCACGCATAATAACATCTACTAAGGGTCAAATGTGTACACCTGCATTCAAAGTATTAATGCACAGTTCACTATCTATCATGATTGACACTGTGACACTCCACTTATATTATAAGGTCAGAATGTGCAACCAAGTGAGTTTTAGGCACAAATCAGTCAAGCAGCCAACAGCAGTGACCAAGTAGCTCAGTGTGATAAGAAATATATATATATATATATATATATATATATATATATATATATATATATATATATATGTTGTTAATTTTTGCACAAACCTCAGGTAGTGTTAACCAGATGTTCTCTCCACAGGGCTCACAGGTAAAGAAATGTTTGTTTTAGCTGTATAAAGGGTAATCTAATAAACTGTGTACAAATGTTCCAGTGCCCTGCCCCATG
The DNA here is from genome assembly GCF_019279795.1 of Protopterus annectens. Lineage (NCBI taxonomy): Eukaryota > Metazoa > Chordata > Ceratodontiformes > Protopteridae > Protopterus > Protopterus annectens. The sequence goes on along the minus strand of NC_056726.1, from coordinate 692,167,843 downwards.
CCTACAAATGACAGAAGGTTAGTTATGTATACTATGCACTCTTCCCAATACATGTCTCTCAAGTGTCACTCTGTCATGGCTAGTGATCATTGTTGCCAATAACCTTGCACACAGATATAAATCCAGTAGAAGTATGCCATTGACGCACTCACACAACATCAATGCAGGGTACACCTTGTTAGTCATATATGTAACCTTGACATGTACGAGTCCCCTCTACTCAAGTACCTAGAGTTGTTACAGCTTTCCCCCTAGCATTCCAGGTCAACAGCTTAACAGGTATGTATGTGCTACAGTAGCTGTAGGTCTCAGGTAGATGTAAAGTGAGGGTAGACCTGTAGAGTATTGAGCAGTACTGTTGTGAGAAATATAAGCTTATGGAGTTGGTAATGAACTGTTTTTCTCTCCCCCCACCCCTTATCTGCATCAATAATTATTATTCATACACTATGGGTATGCTGTTTTCAAAACCTAATGTTGGGACTTGTGTTATATTATTGTTCATATATTTAAATGGTTGCATACTAACATACCTTGTTCAAATTCCATTCTTGGTGGCCTGTTGCCATAACTGTTACTGGCATTCTGTTACAGTAATGACTGTTATTCCATTTATGCATGTATTCTGTTTGCCATGCAATTTCTCCAATTCTACTGTTCACAGTTAATTGGAATACCCATGCATGCTGTTATAACTAACGTTGAAATGTTTTGTTCAAGACTAACCAATACACTTTGAAGAACCTCAACACCATAGCAAGTTTAAGTAGACAGATCCCAGTGGATCCACCTGTCCCATCTCATCTGGCCATGGCACCATGTCCCAGCAGTCTGGCACCCAACCTTGAACTGCCTCTTCCATTGGTACTGCACAACTCTTGGGTGGAACTGCATCAGGGGACAGGGCCCTCCCCCCAGACGTGGGCAAGGAGAGGACCCTGTCACCCAACACCAGTTCAGAGGTACAGTACACAGGGTCATCCATAGGGACTTGGATGTCTGCCTGTGCCAGATCGAGGGCAGACTAGTGCACCTCAAGGGGCAGGTTGGAACCATCATCTAGCCCCCAGCACAGCCACCTTCAGGGCCGTGAAGGGGCAGTGGTGACTGCCCATGGGTGGGGACCTAAGTCCAACTGTTTCCATCTGGGGGCACATGGCTCTCTGATTCCCAATCACCCTCCTCGTCCAAGGTATTTACCCCCCTCATGTGTTATACACAGCTCCTGTCTGCTGTCTTGTCTGTCATGTCTGTCTGCAAAAACAACTTCTCCTACCCAACTTACCTCCCCAAACATACCTAAAACCCTTCCCCAACATCCCACTCTCACCTTAAAAGAAAAAGTGGGCATCTGTCCCCACAAAAAAAAATTTCATCCCATACATAGCTCTCCATTGCGCCCCATGTACACTAACATTAATCAATTTACCCTTGAATTACTCAACAAATGCATGTCGCCCACACCCCTGCATGTGGGGTGTGAGGCTCTATAGTCCAAATTGTCCACATCATTTACAGCCGTGGTTGCACAGGAAATGGAGAGCTATGGTCCTTTCCTACACCTGTTCTGCAAATCCTTAGCTACCTTTCATAATGTTTTTCCCCCTGCTTGCCTCATTTCACCACTTTCCTATCACCCCTTTTTTCTTTTCTGTTTTTGGATTTAGTGTGGGTTTAAGTGGAAATAAGCACCACTAAATGAAGCTAAGTAGGACAATGTTCCACTTGGCATTGCTTAGTGTTGTGCAAAACTGTTCAAACCCACTTAAAACTGCTTTAATCACTGTATCTCATTCAGCCACTGTTCTTCCCAGCAACAAAATAACCTCCCTTGCCAAGACTCAAACCTAGGACCTTGGGCACTAGAGCCAGATGAACGCACCACTTAGCCAAACCAACTGTGCATCATTAGCACTACTTTTGTAAATATATCATGCATTACAGTCATTTAACAGTAGGGGGAAAAAAAGACATCCCTGCCAATTCTTGGACCCATGACTCTGTGCACTAGAATCAGAGCAATACACCACTAAGCCAAACCAGATATGGGGAATTAGTACTGCTTTTGTAAATATATCATGCAGTGCAGTCATGTAACATTAGGGAAAAAAGAGAAAGCTGCAAAATCTTGAACCCAGGATCTTCTGAACAAGAATCACAACAACACATCACTATACCAACTAAGCTCTGGGGAGTTGCTGATGCATTTGTAAATATATCATGCACTACAAGGATGTAACTTTAGGTGAAAAATATACCACTGCCAAATTTTGGACCCAGAACCATTTGAACTACAGTCAGAGCAACATACCAGTAAGCTAACTGACTGCAGGAGTATAATAACTGTTTTACAAAGATTTCCAGTCACACACTACTCCTATATATAGTGGCCCAAATCACAGTGTACTTGGGGCTCTAACACAGACATAGAACCAGTACACAGACAAATGAATGCTGCTGGATATACGGGAGGCCTGCAATATCAGGTAGAGCTGACAACTGCACAGACTGTTGCTGACTATCCACAGTTGTACCCCAATTTATGGCAGGGTTCTCATAAAACCTACTCTGTGTGCTCACATACTGGCAAGGCAGTACAGATTGGAGTTGCAAAAGCATGACAGACAGCTCAGTGTCACACGTCATACCCATCGGAACACACATGTCCATGCTAATCCTGTATTAAACACTGTATGCATACACATATGTCTTACAAATACACCTGCCATAATAATAACTTGGTGCACCATCTATTACAGTTCTAACATCTGTCACATCTAGACACCCACAGTCTTGGCTCACAGCTCAGTCTGTGGCACAACAACAACATGCATGGCAATACAACATAGGAATAATTGACCCCTGCAATGTCCAGCAAAACTGGTTGCTCCTGCCGCAGTCACTGCCACCCACAGTAGCACGTTAAAGGCCTGCAGGGTTGGACACATTTCACAATTATAAATATGTGTACTGAATGTTGCATAACACTCTCTGGATGACACCATTATGTAACATATGTACTACAGGCACATGCCTCACCTGGACTGTTTTGGGTACCCTCAACCAGGCCATGCTGTAACACAACAGCTGCTACCGCACCCTCACTGACAGTAACAGCTTGCTCTCCCCAATGTCTTTACAATCCCTGTCTAACTCATGGCCAGAATGCAGCACCTGTGGCCTGCTACACATGCAGCAGTATGTCCAGCTACCTGCTACAGACCTAACATTGGTCCCAAACACCTAGAGCAGGGCATCCACACAACAGCCAAACAGAAAGGGTTGGGGGGAAATGTTGAGGTTTTAAGGGACAAGTGTCACAGTCTCCTCCTACAAATATACACAGCTGATAGACCAACATAACTGTGGCAGTATGCACAGTCAGATAGAAAAGGATGTATGACACTCTCATCTGTCTGGCTCCTTACTCACCCTAACACACATTTACACAGTACACTGTTAGAGAATATAAAAGACTGTTAACAATGTCCAGACATAGCATGAAAAATTGTGGGCATAACACAGCAATCCAAACAGTGGACAGTATTTCCACCTACTCTCTGTGATGTAGCAACCACACCTCGATAATGACCTCCTCACAGGCCAGGAAAAGGGGCAAGACACACCAGAAGGCCTTAATTATAGCACTGTGTTGCCATGACATTGGCTAATTGAAAGGCAACCCAGCTGTTCTGCATGAAATTAGCAAGTGGGAGCCACAGATTTTTGCCCAGGCCATAAACTGTTCATGAGCATTACCTACAAAAGGCAAGCTGCTAACTTTGGTAAACAGGTATGACACTTTCTTCATGAAGACAGACTGCGATTCTTTGCAACACTACAAGTGGATTTCTTCTGACAAAGGAGTACAGCACTATAACAGGTATGTCATACAATTAAGCATGTAATGGAATGCATATGGGAGGATGCAGTCATAGGAAATAGGAATTTAAACAGTAGGCCTCAACAGCACTTCATGGACTGACGTGTTGCTGTTAGTCTGCTGTCCAGCACCTACAGCCATCCCTGATGGCTCTGTCTGCAGTGACATAGATCACAGCTCTGGCCCCTGAGTACCCCCAGCAAGGGACAGCTCACATATGACTACTACTAGATTGTCTATTGTACAATACTGACAGTGACACTGCCAGCCCAGCTAACTGGGATGTTGTAAGTAATCATATGTCATTTGTGAATATTAATATGATACATATGCTTGTCTTAAACATGTAAGAGAACTATATATGTTATGTAGATATTAAACAACTGCTGCAAAAGTGTGTGTTGAACTGTATATTATGTACTGAGGTCATACCACTCAACTGTTCAGATTTTTGCAGAATGGCCACTTTTGCCTCATATTTTTAGTCATATTCTCATACAGTTGTATTTTTTTCTGGCAAATCACTGGCAAATCATTAAAGATTGAAGTCATAAAGTAATAGCATACATTTGAATGTCAGATGTCATATCCTTCAAAAAAGTAATGCAAATACAAAATATGTTATTCTATCAACTGTCTAAGTTTGTAAGTGCAATATTTAAAAAGTGTCACAATTTCTGTCCCTCTGTCCCACATTTATTTGTGCCTTTGTCCAGATGTCTTGCTCTAAGAGGTTGTGAGGTATGACTAAGATTCAAGAGTGTAACCACAGTGTACCATAGTGGAAAAGAACAGAAATGTATATAAATTATTACCTGTGCAAATGTATGTATTAATAGTAGATGCACAAAGCCTTGAGCATACAGAGATAAGTTGCAAAACTTCAAGAAAATAAGCTGAACTTGTTTTACGAATGTGTTATCTCAGTTTCAGTGCAGCAAGCAGAAATATATGTCTACAGGTAGAGGCTTTTGTATTGTCTTGAAATATAAATAATTACAAGGTTGAAAGTGTACACTGTGTAACTGTGTTATGACTTCCAGTTATACACAAACATCAAGACAGATATATACTTCTGACACAGAGATGTTAAAAGGTACAGTGGATATAAAAAGTTTGCACACCCCTGTTAAAATGCTAGCTTTTTGTGATATAAAAAATGAGACCACAATAAATCATTTCAAAATTTTCCCACCTTTAATGTGACCTATAACCTGTACAATTCAATTGAAAAGCAAATCTGTTAGGGGGAAAATATAAAAAATAAAAACCGTACAATAAGCTGGTTGCATAAATGTGCACACTCTTAAACTAATACTCTGCTGAGGCACCTTTTGATTTAATTAAAGCATTCAGTCTTTTTGGGTAGGAGTCTATCAGCATGGCACATCTTGACTTGGCAATATTTGCCCACTCTTCCTTGCAAAGTGCTCCAAATCTGACAGGTTGCTGGCATCTCTTGTGCACAGCCCTGTTCAGGTCACCCCACAGATTTTCTATTGGACTTAGGCCTGGGCTCTGGACGGGCCATTCCAAAACTTTAATTTTCTATAAGTGAAGACATTCTTTTGTTGATTTGGATATATGCTTGGGGTCATTGTCGTGTTGAAAGATGGAATTCCTCTTCATCTTCAGCTTTCTAGCAGATGACTGAAGGTTTTATCTCAGATTTGGCTGGTATTTGGAACTGTTCATAATTCCCTCTACCTTGACTAAAGCCCTAGTTCTAGCTAAAAAAAAGCAACCCCAAAGCATGATACTGTCACCAAAATGCTTCACCATGGGGATGGTGTTCTTTTGGTGATGCAAAGTGTTATTTTTGCACCAAACGTACCTTTTGGAATTGTGGCCAAAAAGTTCAACCTTGATCTCATCAGACCATAACACATTTTCCCACATGCTTTTGGGAGACTTGATGTATTGTTTTGCAAATTTTAGCTGAGCCTGGATGTTTTTCTGTGTAAGAAAAGGCTTCCATCTTGCAATCCTATCCCATAGCCCAGACACATGGAGAATACAGGAAATTGTTGTCACATGTAGTACACAGCCAGACATTCCTGCAGCTCCTTCAGTGTTGCTCTAGGTCTCATGGCAACCTCCCTGACCAGTTTTCATTTTGTCTTTTCATCAATTTTGGAGGGATGTCCAGTTCTTTGCAATGTTACTGCTGTCCCATATTTTCTCCACTTTTTGATGACTGTCTTCACTGTGTTCCATGGTATATCCAATGCTGTGGAAATTTTGTTGTACCCTTCTCCTGACTGATACCTTTCAACAATGAGATCCCTTTGATGCTTTGTAAGCTCTCTGTGAACCATGGCTTTTGCTGTAGCAGGCAACTGAGTATGTCAGGAAAATCCTACTAAAACAGATGAACTTTATTTGGGGTTAATCAAAGTCTCTTTAATTGATGACAGGTGTGTACCCAAGAAGAATGAATGCTGTAATTAAATCAAAAGGTGCTTCAACAAGGTATTAGTTTAAGGGTGTGCACACTTATGCAACCAGCTTACTCTACATTTTTTATATTTTTCCCCTAACAGATTTGTTTGTTTTTCAATTGAATTGTACAGGTTATAGGCCACATTAAAGGTGGGAAAAGTTTTGAAATGACTTATTGTGGTCTCATTTTATCATATCACAAAAACTTGGCATTTTAACAGGGGTGTGTAAACTTTTTATATCCACTGTATGTCAGTTGCTGTTAGCCTGGAAAGTGAAGGCGGGTGACAAAGACTGATGTAATCTGAGCTAACCCAGCACTAATGTTGATTATTACTTTCAGACCTGTCTCAGAGAAAGGCCTTTGCATGTTGTATGTGTCTATGTATCTGACAACATTCACTCATCTGCATTTGCCTTGCTAATAGTAAGACACTAGGGAAAAGGTAAAATCATTTACATATGGATGGGAGTATAGTAACAATTACTTTAGATGTTTGCTGTATTTATTTCAGGCTGTCCTGCAATGTTGTCTTAAAATATTCCCCGTGAGTCTGAACTCTGTAGTTACTGTATTGATTATTTTCTTGTTCCTTTATTAGTTATTACTAAATATCATTAAACCTTTTAATTGTGGCTAGTCTGTATAGAACTAAGTAAGCTCTTAGCGCACTTGCGTATGTATTTGGTGACACTGTACAGCCCACTCCTATACCTTGGTCTTGGTCACACTTCCCATTTGGATAATAGGCACATCACACAGTAGGATTTGTTATCCTTTGGTAAGGGTCTTAGAGTAGCTGATGCAGAGATAGATTGTGGCAGTCAGAACTACTTTTTAGTCTGGGTAGAAGAGGCCATAGCTAGTTAACCTATGCCAGCCTTTCCCAGGACTGTGTGTGTGTGTGTGTGTGTGTGTGTGTGTGTGTGTGTGTGTGTGTGTGAGTGTGTGTGTGTGTGTGTGTGTGTGTGCGTGCGTATGCATGTGAGTGCGTGTGGATGTGCATGTGTGTGTGTGTGTGTGTGTGTGTGTGTGTGTGTGTGTGTGTGTGTGTGCGTGTGCGTGTGTGTGTGTGTGTGAGATTTATAAATAAAATCTCAAAGTGTGTGTGTCAGCTACTTGGGCAGGAACACAAAGCACTGGTTGAACAGATGGAGGTTTTGGCTTGATCTCTCTGCTGAGATGTTAACCATATAGCTGAGCGAGAGGCTAGTCTTACTGGGGATCTAAAGAGAGAGGGAGAAACCAGCCCCAGACTGACTGTGGCCGCTATGTGCTCTGAAGGGTACTTGTACTGTTCTGTGTGTGCACTTGTCATCCTCCCATTGTGTATGTCCCTCACTAGTGCTAGTGGTGAGGATTGCAGCTCCTTGATTACTGGGCCAGTGCAGGTGCATCACACTGATAGTACATACTGGTGGATACTGCTAGCATATCACATCATGTACCGTCATTGAGCACCTCTCATTCTACCAATGTCATACAGGATTATTTTACAGATTGTGCAGGTCTCCCTGACCATTCCTAATGTATTCTGGCTAGGTCAATGTGTACTCCACACCTGCATCTGATTGCCTGACACCTATGGCTAGCATACCTGATGAGGCCCTGCAGCAGGACACCAGGTTATAGGTACTAGTAGTGGGGGGATGCTGGCTCTGGCTCAGTAGCAATGCATGCATACTAAGCATACAAGAACCTCATGTTGATCAGGAACTAACACAAGAATAAGGAGGGGCAAATTCAAATCAAGAGATGAAAGATTAATATTGGCGGCCCAAAATAGTGGTCTGCATACACGTTGTTTTTTAAAGTCCATGAACATGTGGGAGAAACCAACAAATGTAGGTTTTGTACACTGAATTGGAAACAGTCGCACAATTCATTGCTGGTTGCGACATACTAATGGCAGAAGGACTGTATACTAAAAGACATAATAATGTGGTGAGACTGTTACACTGGGGATTGTACAAATGTTATGGTAGTGAAGTGGCTGAAAAGCACTGGAAACATAAACCACAAAGCATCACAGAAAATTAAGAAGTCTACATCACATGGGATCGTCCATTACCAAGATTTCAAAAGATACATGCTAGAAAACTGGATATAGTAGTCCAAGAGAAGAAGACAAGAGTAACATTGATTATTGAAATTGCCACACCCAGATACTACAGTGTCTTGCATACAGAGAGACACAAAAAGTCCTAAAATATCAGGATCTACTGGCAGAAATGAGAGCAATGTGGAAGAAAGATACCCAGACAGTTCCAATAGTAGTAAGAGCAACAGGTCTCATAAAAAAGAATTTACAATCATATTTGGATATATTATCAATACATGTAAACATACAAACTGCAGAAGGAGTCATTACTGGGCACATTGCAGGTGCTGCAAAGAGCACTGCTGGCTGACATCAAGGATTGAATCAATACTAATTTCTTGAACTTTAATCATACTTTTTGTTAGGAATGGGGTCCATTCCGGTCATGGTATTAGAAACCCAAAAGTCTTGGAGAAATTAAAAAGCATACACTCTAAGGGAATGGATACAGTGCCAGATATTCATGTACCATTACTGTGTCAACAGGGGTCTGGCATGTCACAGACACATCCCCCAAACTCTGTGGACAACCATCACATATTGTCCAACTGATCTCCAGAAATACACATTTGTCTGGCAGGTGGGTCCACAGCTATCAGGCATATGTACACA
>NC_056726.1:692126304-692156304 GCF_019279795.1 Protopterus annectens | reverse complement strand
ATGATGGTGGCCATAGTGAGGCACAGGTGGGGTTGTTGGGAGTTCAATCTGTGCCATTCATTGACATCTCACTTCCACCCCCAATGTCCCTGCACACAGTCAGTATGCCCACACATACCCGGTTCCCAGCAGCCACAGATATCAGACAGTTGGAGGGTGGTGGCATTGAACAGAGTAGTGTGGCAACTATAGTATCTGTGATGGCATACACTAGCCATATCCAGAGAGCTGGCGAGGTCCCACACAGGCAGATTGACAGGGGTACTCAAAGGAAGACTGCTGCTCATCCAGCCCCTGTCAGAGATGCCACAGTATGTGTCACCCAACACATGTTTTGGTCTGTCATGGAGTCACAGGCATGTTGTGAAGAGTACACCAGATAGATGCTCAGAATCATGGATGCAACACTTCCTGGTATTCGTGACACCCTCCATGGCATTGGTGATGCTATACGTCATTTTGCTGATGTTATGGATAGATGGTGGGGTGAGACATTGTCAGTCCTTAACTGGGCAATGTCTGTGCTTGAACATGTGGTGGGAGTAGAGCATCAGACACATGGATATAGGTCAGCAACAACATCAGCTGAGAGCCCAAGTGGCCATGCACACTGGCATTCCCGTAGTGGCAGTACCACTGGCACTACCAAAGGGAGGGGGCTGTCCACACCACAATGTAGCAGGCCATAGGCATGTGGTCCTGGCCAGTCCTGTGAGGGACACAGACCCAGCAGACAGTGGTCACAATCAGGAAGTGGTATCACATCTGGCCTTGGGCAAGGTGGTGCCAGTGACACTCCTGGCAGGACCAGTTCCCATGCCCATGGCTGGAGAGGGTGAACTGTACATCCTGCCATGTATGGTCCACTGCTGCCCCACATACCCTTGTGTAGGGCTAGCACACAGCTTGACTGTGTGCATACATGCACTCACACATCACTATCACATGCAGGTCACCATCAGACACACACAGCTTCTCTCCATGGCCCAGCTGAACACCACCTCTACAGAAACACACACACAATGTATACTGTATGGTCCAGCCTAGGCCTTTGGCAAACCCACACCACATCCTGTGCATGTGATAATACCTGTGCCACATCCCTGTCATCCATACCATTGATGCAGGGATGTACTAATATGTGTCAGATGCACAGGATGGCCTAGCCTAGGCCTTTGGCAAACCCACACCACACCCTGTGCATGTGATGATACCTGTGCCACATCCCTGTTATCCATACCATTGATGTAGGGACATACTAATATGTGTCTGATGCACAGGGTGAATATAGTACAGGTAATGCCAGTGTGTAGTGTGCTACTGTTATGCCATGTAAGGTGCTGTCTGCTGCCAATTGTCATGAGTACACATTGAAGTGTATGTACCTTTGTACACACACACATATATATATATATATATATATATATATATATATATATATATATATATATATATATATATATATATATATATACTGATGTTTATATGTTTATAGCTAGCAGGCAGTCCAGGTCCTGCTGTAGGATGTGATTGACTGGTGCTTGGGTGAGGTTTACAGTGCCATCCCTGTTAACGGATGTCTGTTATCAAGTTGGTTACAGCAGTGATAACTTTGGTTTGAAGAGGTACTGTCTTGTTTTCTTCTACTGCCAGTTACTATAGACCAATACAATTGTCATAATTATACCACTGTCTGGGTATCTCAGTGGAATCTGTGCAGTTATACAGAAGCCACATTTGAATGTGCCATGTAGTTCGGGCAGAATGTACACCTTTTTGTCCCATGGCTCTAGCTGCTAGGACATAATCTGTCCCTATCATATTTGTTATAATAAATGGAAACAGCCTACATTTTTCCCTTTTTGCATTTAATCTCCACTAGAACATCTATAGGATTTGAGGCACGAATGCTGTTCTGTATGTCATTGTACAAGTTTGTCACGGTATCATTTGTGTTACTTGCCTCATGTCTCATGCTAGCCTTATTTACACAGTCATAATGCATAACTCATGGCAATGGTGCATGATGCAAACTTATTTACAGTGGACATATTTCTGAATTATTCACTGAGGAAAAGGGAGGCATACCTGGACAGAAACTTGAATAGAACATATTTTCAGTTTTCTCTATAAATATTGTGATTAGAGGACCATTGGAAAGAAAAGATAATAGAAACCAGTCTGTTTCACAATTCTTTCTAATAATCAGTGGAACTCGTTTGTCAGGATGTCAGTTTGAAGAAGTAGAGATTCTGGTAAATATTACTTACTATGTACAATTTCTAAGCATTGCATACATTGGATAGGAAAGTTTTACACTAAGCTACTCTGTGTATCTGGTGTAATTTAAGGGTTAATGTAGTGTTTTTCAAGTTTTTAAAGGAGCAATGTAACAAACAGAGTTTATATGCCACAGGCATGTGAACTGTAACATTGACTATACAGAATTATGTAATACTCGGTCTATTTCCACAACAACAAAAGAACAGTTTAGAGGCACAGGTTAATTTTGCACAGGATACCACTGCAATGGAACAGACTTCCCATCCACATAAAACAAAGTTCATCCCTGTCGATTTTCAAGTACAACTTAGATCTATGGATAGGAAAAAAGAAATTTACCCCAGCACTGTCCCTTGTACATTTGTACTACTAATTGTCAGACACAGCTCCTAATGGTCAGAGGCAGTTCCTAAATGCTTAATCCCATGCATGGGTCCCCTCAAATTACCTATGGTATGATCTCATTTATTTTCTTTAGGGGTAATATATAATTATCGACCATGGGATGGATAAAGCCAGTCTGTAACCAAATGGCATAGGTCATTTGAGCACAAAAAGAAAACTGGCTAGCCCTAAAATGTCCTGCAAGGGCAGCTTGGCCAGTACTTACCTATGAACCCAAAGATAATGCACAAATCCTGTCTGCACAGAAGTATATATATATATATATATATATATATATATAGATAGATAGATAGATATAGATATAGATATATATACACATATGCATATATACAAATATCGTTGTCATCATCACCATTATATTATTTATTGCCTTAAACAACAGTTGGCATTTACATAAGCACTAACCTTCAATTACCCACTCATCTTATCAAAACAGCCCATGCAATGAATTACTACTAACTGCTGCCAAAACAAACCTTATAGGTTTCCTTTATTGATCAAACTAACAATATGCACCACACCTAATTTTCTTCTGTTAATGAGTATAGGACTTCGTCACCCACCTAAAATTCTATTTTTCTACATGTATATCACAAGTGATTGCAAACACAACCCAAATGCCTTTTCTTTAACAATTACTATACTATGAAACCTCATTAGATACACATCAGTGCAAACTATAACAGTCAGACATATCCTGCTTTATACTTCTGTATAATGCGTTCTGGACAGAAAAAAAACTTTGCAGCAGCTCATAGTCTTTACAGACATGTTTTCCTCTCTAATGTTTACTATTCCTAGGCACTGCTTGGCTGTACATAGTCAGCTGAGATCAGTGCACTACCCTGATTAAAAATAAGTAAAATTACTTTCCATTGATTTCTTACTGTGGCTTTACATGAGGTGCTCTGCCCCACCCACACCAATTGATAATGGGGCTTTGCCTCTATAACATTTTTGACAGATTAATAGATAGCTAGAATAGCTAGATCTATATATATATATATATATATATATATATATATATATATATATATATATATATATATATATATATATATGTATATATATATATATATATATATATATATATATATATATATATATATATATATATATATATATGGGTCTACTTAGGAGACCGAACCGACGATTCGCCGACACGCGGAAGAGGAGACTAAACGACCGACAGGTAGGTTCACCGACAGGAGATTCGCCGACAGCGGAAAGACCGACAAGGAAATGTGCGATCGTTACATGATGAGTGTGCGACAGTGACGGAGTTAGGAGCGGTCAGGTAAGTGTGCGAAATTGTGGGATGTCGGGTTAGGCTGTGGGACAGGTGAGTGTGTGTTTGTGTCGGAGGTAGGGTTCGGGTTAGGTAAGTGTGTGATAGTGAGGGACTGTAGTTTTGGGACGGGTTAAGTGAGTTAGGGTTAGGGTGCAGGTAGGTGAAGTGTGCGATGGTGTCGGTGCTTGGGTTAGGGGTGGTTAAGTGAGTTAGGGTTAGGGTGCAGGTAGGTGAAGTGCGATGGTGTCGGTGCTTGGGTTAGGGGTGGGTAAGTGAGTTAGGGTTAGGGTGCAGGTAGGTGAAGTGTGCGATGGTGTCGGTGCTTGGGTTAGGGGTGGGTAAGTGAGTTAGGGTTAGGGTGCAGGTAGGTGAAGTGTGCGATGGTGTCGGTGCTTGGGTTAGGGGTGGTTAAGTGAGTTAGGGTTAGGGTGCAGGTAGGTGAAGTGTGCGATGGTGTCGGTGCTTGGGTTAGGGGTGGGTAAGTGAGTTAGGGTTAGGGTGCAGGTAGGTGAAGTGTGCGATGGTGTCGGTGCTTGGGTTAGGGGTGGGTAAGTGAGTTAGGGTTAGGGTGCAGGTAGGTGAAGTGTGCGATGGTGTCGGTGCTTGGGTTAGGGGTGGGTAAGTGAGTTAGGGTTAGGGTGCAGGTAGGTGAAGTGTGCGATAGTGTCGGACGTTAGGGTTAGGGTTTCGGTTTAGGTTAGTGGATGTGTTGTTGTGTGCTTGTGTATTTGGCGTATTTTGTGTCGGTGTTTTGTTGTTCGGTATGTTGCGGTGTCGGTGTGGTGTGTTGTCGGTTGTTTGGGGTCGGGGATGTGTGTGTCGGTGATTCGTACGTTCGGTGTATGAAAGTAGACCCATATATATATATATATATATATGGGTCTGCCGACACCGGAAGATCGACAACAGAGAAGACCGACAGTTGAGAATCCCGAAGCTGAGAACACCGACGTGTTAATGTAAGTGTGCAATAGGGACAGGCATTAGGGTCAGGGTGTGGGTAAGGCAAGTGTGTAATAGTGACGGACGTTAGGGTAGGGTGCGGGTCTGGTAAGTGTGTGATAGTGACAGACTTTAGGTTTAGGGGCGGGTTAAGTGAGTTAGGGTTAGGGTGTGGGTAAGGTAAGTGTGTGATAGTGACGGACTTAAGGGTTAGGGGCGGATTAAGTGAGTTAGGGTTAGGGTGCGGGTAAGGTAAGTGCGCGATAGTGATGGACCTTAGGATTAGAGTTTGGGTTAAGGTTAGTACATATATAGTTGTGTATGTAAGGTTTAGTGTAGGTTTGTAAGGTTTTTGGTGTGCTTGTGTTGTGTGTGTGTTTTTCAGGAAAGTTATTTGTTTTGTCAATTGTCGGGATTGTGTTTTTTTTGGGCATGTGAAGTTTTGTGTTTTTAAACTTTCGGTTTTGTCGTGTCGGTTATTTCGTTGTCGGTGTTTTGGCATGTCGGTGTTATCAGGTAGACGGATATATATATATATATATATATATATATATATATATATATATATATATATATACATATATATATATATATATATATATATATATATATATATATATATATGGAAACGTAAACCACCTAACACACTTTCACGAAAGTGCATTTATTGAAATTGCACTTTTGCCAGAAGGTAAGTAAGCAAACTATTGTTTGCATGTAGGTTTAGTTGTACTTCAACATGTGGTATAGATTCATACAAACCAAAGAAGGACCAGGAGTAGGCTGTAAATGCCAGTATAAATAATATTTATTGTAGAACATACCACAGAGTCTAATAGCATGTGACTAGTGCTTTCAGAGTATAAAATGAAGGTTAAGATGCAACATATTTACATCTGATGAAGTGGGGTACACACCTATGAAAGTGTTTATGTTTTTTATTCCGTGCTCTGTTCTACAATAAATAATCTTTATACTGGAATCTACAGCATACTCCTGGTCCTTCTTTGGTTTGTATGCTTCTGGACCCTTTTAGCTTTTTGGACTTGGAGACCTGCTTTTGGTGGTAGCTGTTTTTTGATTCTTATTGATATTGTATAAATTGTACAACTAAAACTGTTGCTTAGATCACGTTGCAGTGGGGATAAGGGAATATTCCCTTTTCCCCACTGTAGTGCGATCTTGGATTGAGAATATTAAAGTAGGGCGGTGCCATCCTGCATAAATGTGAGTAGTCTTTTATTTTTTAATATTTGTTTTTTTTTTTTTTTTTTTTTTTTGCGAAAATGCATTTTCAATAGTGTGATCACTGGTTTACATTTCGGTGAAACTTGTGTTCAATAGAGAGTCCTAGATCCATATATCTATCTATATATATATATATATATATATATATATATATATATATATATATATATATATATATATATATATATATAAATGGGATCCGTATGGATCACCAAATGGCAACATAACCAAAACAGATTCAGCTAGGCATGCTTGTGCGAAAGTGCTTTTCACCGAAAGGCACTTTCGCGTAAGTATGCCTATTGTGGAGATAGCACTACAGTGGGGATAAGGAAAAATTCCTTTTTCCCCACTGTAGTGTGACCTCGGAGTGAGAATATTTAAATTTAAGTAGGGGGCTGTGGGGGGCCTAGATCCATATATATATATATATATATATATATATATATATATATATATATATATATATAGATATATATATTTATATGTATATAGATATATATATATATATATATATATATATATGTGTATAGATATAGATATATGTGGATACACATATACACACACACACACACACACTCCATTGTCACAGAACTGCAACTAAAGTGAAATACCACATACAGAGCTATAGTGGACAATTTGTGAATAGACTATAACCGCATATTGAGCTATAATGGAGAATTTGTATTTGGCTTCCAGTACTAATTGTTGAACTTTCCCTTCACGAAGGAGTAACACATCTCCTATTTACTGACAATATGAAAAGTCAACCAAAAATGCTGCAACCGTATCTATCTATTAATATAGATGTGTGTGTGTCTAATATTGTCAACATCCAGACAAATAGGTTCAGTGCTAACCCTCTAAAGGGCCCATCTCTATACCGGAAAAATGCAAAGTTCCTGTAATCACAGCTGCACAGGTAAAAAAAACACACTCTCCAAAGCCAAGAACACAGCATCCATGGGACCTGACAATATCCCTGGCTACATTCTACATGAACTACAGAATGAACTGGCACCCCACCTAAGCACCATGTTCAATCATAGCCTCACCTCGGGCTTTATGCTCACTGAATGGTTCACAGCAATGGTTATCCCACTCTACAAAGGGGGAGCCACCACGGACCATGGGAACTACTGCCCCATTAGCCTAATGAGCCTGGTCTGTAAGGCCATGGAACGTATCTTCATGGAACTTATAAACAAAGACAATGGTAATCTCCAAACTCTGTACCCCACCCAGTTTGGGTTTGTAAAATGCAGATCATTTTTTCCTAAACCTGATAGACTTCTTTAAAGCAGTCACCAAAGCCGTAGACAAGGATAAGGTGATTCACACAGCCTATCTAGATCTTGCCAAGGCTTTTGACACCATCCCCCACTCTGGAGTTATAGATAAACTTACTAAACTAGGTATAAATCCCTATGTCACAAGATGGGTTGCCAAATGGCTCACTGAGAGAACCCACACTGTGAAAGTAGCAGTCTCCAAATCCAACTTCAGACCAATGACAAGTGTAGTGCCACAGGGTTCAGTCCTGGGACCTCTACTGTTTAGAATCTACTTCTCTGAAGTACAGGCTAACATAGAAGGTCTTTGGTTAATGGAGTCTGCAGATGACTGCAAACTAGGAGCCATAATCAAAACTCCTAACGATGTGGACATCCTACAAAAGGGCCTTACTGAGAGAGATGCCTGGTGTCAAAGCCATGGCCTCAAGCTCAATGCCAAAAAGTGCATTGTCATCCCCTTTGGTAAAAACTTTGTATCCATGAGCTACCACATAGGTGATAGTCTACTTAACACAGAAAGTGTAATAAGAGACCTTGGGACACAGGTGGACAGTAGTCTATCCTTTGATAATCACATCATCAAAGTAGTCAGGAAATCCTATGTGGCACACCTCATCACAAAAGGTTTCTTATCCAGGAAAAAAGAGGTCATTGTTCCCCTCTACTCATCACTTATTAGACTCATTATAGAGTACAGCTCCTCTTTTGGTATGTACCTCACAAGACATCTACAACAACTGGAAAGGCCACAGAAATACCTCACAAAGAGGATTACTGGCCTCAAACAGATACCCTGTGCAGACCGTCTCAAAAAAATCCAGCTTTACTTCAATGCACATCACCTACACAGAGGCGATCTCTGCCTAACATACAAAGATATGTCCAACCCAGAGCTGTTGGACATGCTCCACTTAAAGAAATCCCAATCCCTCTGAGCTACACACTCTAGGGACCTAAACCTTGTCACCACAATAAACAGAACATGCTGGAGAGATAGATTCCTGTCCCAGAGACTTCCCATACTCTGCAACAAACTACCTATCTATATCAAACAAAGCTCCTCATTAGCACTCTTCAAGAAAAATCTTGACGATTGGATAGGAAATAGGAAATTCACCCCAGAGATCACCTCTGTAGCTCTGCTCGACAGGGCTACAGGAAATAATTGTCTTGGGTGGCAAAAGCCAGGGTACATTTTTGGCTAGGCTTGTATAGGCCGTAGTGCCGATAGCCTGCTACCTATCTATGAACCCATGAACCTATGAACTAATTCATTAGCCAAACATACAAATGAGTTTGGCAATGGCCATATATTTACTTTCATGGTGATTGTAAGCATAAAAAAAGGTGATGCTAACAATAAGTTAGAAATCAAGTAATATGAGTGGATTTTAAGAATGAATAGGCTCATAAGTGTTTACTAGGCTAATGGCCCTGAAGCCTTTACAAGCCTAGCCCATAGGATTACACTGACAACATGCCACCCAACCTTAGTTTCCAGTGCCTCTGTCGAGTAGAGCCTCTGGAGTCATCCCCAGGGTGAATTTTCTATTTTCCATCCACTTATCAAGATTTCTCTAGAAGAAGCCCAATGAGGTGTTCTGTTTGACATATATGGTTAGTCTATTCCATAGAATGGGCAGTCTCTGGGATATGAACCTGTCCCTCCAGCACATTTTGTTGATTGTGATAATGAGGTTGAGGTCTCTGGAGCATGTGGTGTGGAGGGATTGGGGTTTCTTTAGATGTAGCATTTCTAACAGAGCTGGGTCAGACATGGCAGTATAAGTCAAGCAGAGACCTCCTCTAAGTAAGTGATATGAGACAGAGAATAGTTGGGGTATTTTGAGTCTGTCCATATAGGACAAGTGTTAAGGCCTAGGATTCTATTTGTGAGGTACTTTTGCGGCCTCTCCAGTTGTTGCAGGTGTCTAGTGAGGTACATGTCAAAATGGGGCATTGTACTCGATGACTGGCCTAATGAGGGAAGAGTAGAGGGATACAATGACCTCTTTCTTCCTGGATGCAAAACCTATAGTAATAATATGGGCCACATACAAGGACTTTCTGACCACAGTGACAGTGTGGTGGTCAAAAGAGAGGTTGCTGTCAACCTGTGTTCCCAGATCTCTTATAACACCTTCTATGATCAGTGGACTACCATCGATGTGGTAGTTCAGGGGAAATGGGTTTTTCCCAAAGGGGATGACGACACATTTTTTTGGCATTGAGCTTAAGGCCATGGTTCTGACACTAGTTGTTGGTCTCAGTGAGGCCTTTCTGTAGGATGTCAACATCACTTGTGAAGTTAATAATGGCTCCCAACTTGCAATTGTCTGCGAACTTTCTCAGCAGAGCCCCTTTGTGTTGGACTGAACTTCTGAGAAGTAGATACAAAACAGGAGAGGACCCAGGACTGATCCCTTTGGGACTCCACTAGTGACTAGTCAGCAGTCTGACTTGGAGTCAGCTACTTTCACTCTGTGGGTTCTATCTGAGAGCCAGTTTACAACCCACCTAGAGATATAGGGGTTGATGCCTAGCTTAGTGAGTTTTTCTGTGATTCCTGAGTGGGGAATGATATCAAAGGCCTTAACAGGATCAAGGTAGGCTGTATGAACCACCTTACCTTCATCCACAGCTCTGTTGACTGACACAAAGAAGTTGACCAAGTTGAGCAGGCATGATCTACCCTTCACAAAACCAAACTATGTGGGATCCAGAGTTTGGAGATTCCCTATATCCTTGTTTATTAGGTCCATGATGATGCATTCCATAGCTTTGCATATCAGACTTGTCAGGCTAATGGGGCAATAGTTTCCATGGTCTGTAGTCTCTCCTCCTTTATGGAGAGGGTTGACTACAGCAGTGCGCCATTCAGTAGTGACAAAGCCTGAGGTGAGGCTCTGATTGAACAGGGCACACAAGTGAGGTGTCAGTTCACTCTGTAGTTCATGTAGAACACAGCCAGGGATATTGTCAGGTCCCATAGAAGGTGTATTTTTGGCTTTGGACAGTCCTGTTTTAACCTGTGCAGCAGTAATACTGGGTGCCTGGCAATCTACTGGTGTTGTGATTTGTCCTTTGGGGGGGAGGGAACAGGAAATCTTGGCAGTGAATCTGTTGGTCAGTATATTGGCAATATCTGTTGGCTCGGTGTTGGAGGTACCATTGTACAGTAGCTCAGAGCAAATCTGGGTATTGCCGTGGAGGTTCTTTACATAACTGTAGAAGGTCTTGTGGTTTTCTTTACTATCTGTTGCAATTCTGTTTTCATATCTAGCTTTAGAGGATTTGATGAGGGATTTAAACTTTTTGTTGAGGTTGATAAGGGAGTTTTTCCAGTCTTGGGACTTCATCTTATTCCACATCAGTTTCTTCCTTCTGTTGCAGAGTTTGTTTATGGCAGGGTACCACCACATTGAGTTCCTGTTTTTGGAGGAGATGCTCTTGGTTCTATTGGGTATGGTGAAATCCATGCATTTGTGAGCGTGTTAGTACAGTGCATTGGTGTATGATTCGGTGGTCATGCAACTATTCTCCATTTGCATGGTTGACGTGAAGTTAGCCACCTCTGTTCTTAGGAGCCCAAAGTTAGCTTTTGAGAAGTTTTTCATGGTGGTTACCTTTGCGGGGGTGGGGGGGTGGGAGGGATGTGGATTTCCAAGGTGATTAGTTTGTGATCGGATCTAACCAGGGAGGAGTTGACTATTAGTGTAGAGCAATGGTCGCCCATGTTAGTAATGACCAGGTCAAGGATGTCACTACCTCTAGTTGGGTTAAGGACGAGCTCGTCCAGGGCATTGGAATTAATGAATTCCAGGAAACTTTGGTACATGAGTAGTTTTCCCAGTTAATGGAGGGGTAGTTGAAGTCACCCAGTATAAGTGTGTTAGGTTGGACCCTAATATTCTCCAGGGTGCTTAGGAAGGTGGAGTGAATGTCTTGTGACATGGTTGGGGACCTGTAACAAGCTACGACCTGAATCGCTATCTTACCCACTGTTAGATGCACCTGAAGTATCTCTGATGCATTCTGTTGGGCTACCAGTCTGGAGGTGTGCTCATCCTTTATGAATATGGAAACACCACCAGCTTTGGAGCTTCAGTCCAAGTTCTGCATCTGAAAGGTGTAGAATGAGTTATAGCCTGGTAGTGCAAGGGGTGCTTTTGGCTGCCTTGAACCAGGTCTCTGTTACAGCACAAATGCCGATGTTCTCCATTTTAAGGAGTGCTTCGAGCGAGTGCATTTTGAGATTTAAACTTCTAGCGTTGAGCAGCATGAGCCTCAGATTGTATTTGTTTGCAGCTGTTATGGTGGCAATTTGGTCACCACCTAAAAAAGGCACTATAGGGGTTTCAAGAGCCTTGGTCAGTATCCGGAAGCTCATGGGTGACAGATGCAGGCCATCTCTGGCAAAGCATCAAGGTCTGTCAATCATGTCATCCTAGGCAGACAGATACTGGATCCCCTTAGAATGACACTAGAAACTTAGCCAATTGTTGAAATCAATCATTTTCTGCATGTATGGTGGTATCATTCTTGGTGATGGTAGGATGCTGCTCAGGGCTAGGGTCATACCTGCCTGGGCTACATAATCCAAGAGCTCCTCCATGTCTCTTTTCATGTAGTCCAGGGAGGTACATCTCAGGTCATTCACACCCCTATGTATAATGACATAGTCTTATTTGTACCTGTTGTTGAGGGATCTGAGTGCATGCATTATATGGTGGATCCTGGCAGCTGACTGTTACTTTCTCCTTATTTAACGTAGTGAGTGGGACATCAGTGTGCCTCACTATCGAGTCAACTATGACTAGTATGCTGGGCATGCTGTTTTGCCTAAATGGCTTTGGTTGAGAGGCACACTGTTTAGGAGAGTAATGTGTCTCATGATTAGTGTTGTGTTGTGGTAGTTGAGTGCATTTCTGCCTTGGAGGTCTCTGCTGTTTGGGTAAATTTTTATTGAGGGTCTCCGCGAAGGTGGGTGTGTGGTTTGTGTTTTTATGTGAAGGCAGTGCTGGTGTGTGTTCAGGAGGGCTGTGTGTTCTATGTGGTGTGATGCAAGTGTTGACCTTCTCCTCTTGACCAGCTATTCTGGTCTTGGGTGGAAAGTGCGTGGTTTCCAATTTGGATATATAAGTGCATCTCTCGCAAGTCTGAGTGTTGGGAGGTAAGCGGAGAGGGTTGCCGGTGTACATGAAGCAGTTGCTACATTGCCTCAGGATGCCCAAGTTCACCAGGTTAACAGGAGAAAGCACAGGGAACTGACCTTTAGACATGCCTGGAGGGGTGGGCATTAATAATAAGTACTGGCACTGTTTCCTTGTAGAATGTTTAGTGCTGGTAGCACTTTTGTGTGCTACAATAATTGCTACAAGAAGTCTGGTATGGTAAAGTGCTAGACTAATAAGCTAGTAAAAGTGCATGGGAGGAGAGAAAGAGCCGATCTAAGGGAAAAGTTGAAGAGAAGACTTTGGCACCTCTCAGAAGCTTACGAATAGTCCTGGATACAATAAATTTGTATCTGGACTAGACTAGTTACAGGAAAGGCAGGAAACAAGCACAACGTGGGCTTTAAAACCGGAAAGTTGAAAGAGATGGAAAAATTCCCAAACGGCCAATAAACTACAAATTCTGGGCCAGAAATCACTCCTCTTGTGGTAGATAGGCAACCTAGTGCTTACCACTCCCACTGATAAGCTAGAAGGCTTCCCTCCAACACAAAATGGCTTGGGGGGCTCAGAAGCTTACAAACAGTCTTGGATACAGCAAATCTGTATCTGGACTAGACTAGTTATAGGAAATGCTGATATTTTACCAGG
Organism: Protopterus annectens; assembly: GCF_019279795.1. NCBI lineage: Eukaryota > Metazoa > Chordata > Ceratodontiformes > Protopteridae > Protopterus > Protopterus annectens. Next base: position 692,143,015 of record NC_056726.1, on the reverse strand, counting down.
TATTAATCAGTCTGTGTCACTGAAACTTATATTTAAGCACACGCAGATGTGCTTGGAATAGTTGTGTTTTACTTTAAGGTTCAAATTGGTTGTTAATTGATTAATCTTTGGGCTGTGTGTGATTAGTATTTAAGTGAACTGTTTTTTCTTCTGTTATACACTGATGAATGATTTTTTACCTGAAAGCTTTGACTGCAATAAACAGTTTGTTTTTATCAGTGTTATCCAGTTTTCTTTTGCTTCTGCTTGAGGTTTAGGGAGCAGTCAGGAAATAATAGGTAACAAACAACTAGCAAAGTCTTCAGTACTGTATTCTGCGTGGACATTAAGTCCCTTTTCTGCCTTCCATTAAGACATTTCAGTTGATTTTCCTAAATAATATGTCACTCTTTCTGGTATGAAAACATAAAAATATGAATACCAAATGACTAACTGGTTATTGTCTCTATTGTAGAGAATTCTAGAGTTGTTTTCCAACTTGTGCATGTTCATTTTACTACCCGTCATTAATTAGTAAATTGCACAGTTAAAGAACGTTAAGTGCAAACATCTCAAATGGAAACATACAGAAGGGTGAAACAATTAGCATTCCTCTAGAGAAATTTCATCACAAATTAGTAATGTATTAAAAGAACTGCATGAACCTCTCAAAAGAACACAAGTACTTCAGAATAAGCATGATTTGAAAGTTCAGTTCCATTTCCAGAACATTTTGTATTAAACTGTCCTTTGCTATAATGCATGCTATGGTGTGTGTTCAGATAATGGTAAAAACAACAAATAAGATATCCGAGTGAACATATTGTTTAAGGGGTCAAAGGTTTGTTACAGAAAGTACAGTTATGTAAAATCTTACCATAACAGTAGATGTCCTTGCCTTCAATGCTGCAGTATTCTTAAGCAATGGGTTCCCCATCATGAAGCCTGATGTCTGGCCAGTTTACCAAAGTCTACTATTGGTTTAAGGTACGCTGAACAACACCCCTATGCTCCTCGCATAGTGTAGGGCGTAAAGGTGATGTTCAGGTGTACCATCCTCAGAACTGATTGCCCCAGCAGAAACACCAGTCTAAGGAAATTCAAAGGGTAACCTGTACATCCAGGAAGGAAAAGGACTAGGAGGATGGAGAGAGGATGTGAATACTGCAGTGGTGAAGGCAAGGACATCTACTGTTATGGTAAGATTTTACACAACCGTACTATGTCCTTACATTCACCACTGCAGTATTCTTCACCAATAGGAGAGTGGCAAAGCTCAAGAGGAAACCTGGGAGAAGGAAGGACCAGTAGAGCCCTCTAAGAAGAAGGGCTGTAGAAAAAAAACAGCTCTAGCTCTGTCCAGATTTTAGTGTTTGGTAAAAGTATGCACAGAAGTTCAGGTAGCTGCTTCTAGTGTCCAAGCCCTTGAAAAAAGCACCAAAAGAAGTCACAGCTGTAGTAGAGTGAGCCTTTACAGAAGAAGGAATGCTATTGCCATGGAAAGTGTAACAAAATGAAATAGCCTTTGAAATCCAAGAAGAAATAGTTTGCTTGGAGACAGCTAATCCTAAAGACCTAGGATGAAAAGAAACAACTGATCAGATTTTCAAATAGCCTTATTAGTATCCATATAAAATCTAGTTTGTCTGCGAACATCAAAGTATGCTGCACCCTCTCAGTGTCAGATTGTGGAGAGGTGAAAAAGTAGGCAACATAGACTAATTAAGAGACAACTCATTAACCTCCTTAGGCATAAAAGAATAATTAGTATACAAGGATACCCTGTCCTCATGAAATATCAAAAAAGGAGGACAAACCATAAAGGCTTGCAACTCAGACACCTATCTAGCAGAACTAATAGCTAAATAAGAACAGTCTTCCATGAACAGTTTTGCAAGGAAGCAGAAAGAGCAGGCTCAAAAGGTGCCCGAGTCAACTTCACCAAAACAAAATTAAAACCCATGGCGGAAGAACAAGCTTCCTTGGAGGTCTAATATTAAGGACACCTTTACAAAATTGTTTAGCTTCAAATCTAGAAGCTAAAGCAGGAGATAAAGGCAGATAAGCAGAAACAGCTGATAAGTGGACCTTAATAGAAGAATAGGCCAAACCAGTATTGAGCAACTCACACAAATAAGTGAGAACCAAAGGAACATCCACAATAAGTGGGTCCATGTTACAAGAGAGATAGCAAATAGAAAACCTCATTCATTTGGAGAAGAAGGTTTTCTTAGTAGTAGGTTTCCTTGCCTCCTGTAGGAACTGCAGTACATCCTCAGAAAAATGGTGTCTATGAGGAATCAAAACCCTATCACCCACAGTGTCAGTTGCCATGTGGACAGGGGGGGATGGATGAGAGATCCCTTGACTTGTGTGAGTAGATCTACCCTACGAGGTAATTTGTACTGATTGCCCTTGGTTTGATGCAGAAGTAGAGGGAACCAGTGCTGTCACAGCCAAAAGGGAGTTAAAATCAAGATTTTGGGAAAATCCTGTTGCATCTTGAACAGGACTTATGGAATGAGAGGAAGGGGAGGGAATACATAAATAAATATCCTCTTCCAAGAAAATGAGAAGGTATCCACCTTCCACAGCAGAGGACCTGGGACTCTGGCACAAAACAGAGGAAGTTGTCTGTTCAAAGGTGAGGCTAATAAGTCTACTTGAGGAGTATCCCACTGGCAGACAATGTCTGTCCAGAAACACATCCCTGTGAAGTATCCATTTGTGGGACTGAGTTAAGGACCTGCTCAGAGAGTCTGCCACAATGTACTCATTGGAAGTAATATAAACTACCTGAAGAGACACTTGATACTTGACAGCAAGATCCCATGCCAGAAGTGCCAACCTGCAAAGATAAGATTTTGTTCCTCTCTGTTTGTTGATGTATCAGATCACTGTGGCATTGTCTGTGAATACCTTGAGAGGCCCTAGAGAGAAAAGAAGATGAAAGGCCTGAAGAGCCAGCATAAGAGTTTTCATCTCTTTGATAGCGATGTGTTCTTTCTGCTGATGAGGCAACCACAACCCCTGTTCTTCTGGGAATCCAAATGTTGCTCTCCATACCACATCTGAAGCATCTGTGAACAGTTCCTGAGAGGAACAAGAGGGATGAAAAGGGAGCTGTGGATTCAAAGCCAAGTGCTAAATACACCAGTAGAGACAAAGTAGAAGAGAACTACAAAGTCTAGAGGATGTGCATGTTAAAGCCAAACTGTCTTCAGAAACCATTGGAACTTCCTCGTTTGGAGTCTGGCCAAAGGGAGCATCAGAATGGTGGATGTCATGAAACCAGAGCTCTAAGATACTCCCTGCCTGAAATGGAGGCAAGAGGAAGAAGAGTTTGAAAGTAAGAAATGAGAGTTAAGGCATTTGGAGGAGTCAAGGATGCAAGCATTGAAATGTCTAAATCCTGCAACACAGAAAGACATGATCCTGTGGAGACAGAGAAGACTTTTTGAAATTTATTGTGAACCCCAGGCTTTGAAGAAGGGAAATAGCAATATGCAGAATTTTTTGCAAAAGGAGATCTGAAGAGGATGCCTGAATCAGCAGGTCATCCAAGTAAGGAAATATTTTGATCCCTTGAAGCCTGCAAAAAGCAATCACAGGAGCGAGGCATTTGGTGAACACCCTTGGTGCAGTAGAACGGCCAAAAGGCAAAGCAGAGAGCTAAAAATTCCAGGAAGCAACAGAAAGGAAAAACTAAAGTTGTTCCTGAGGAGGCTGAGAAATGCTAATAAAAAAGAGGATGGGACTTTCACATCATGAAGCACCCCTGACTGACAGACCCAAGAATCCTGAGTGATTTGAAGACAAACAGGAAGAGAAAGAGAAAGGCGAAAAGAAGGAGGAATGTGTCTGGGAAGGGATGGATAGTCATACAGCACCTGGTTTGTCTGGAAAGGAGGGCTTCTGAGTCCCTGAAAACTGAGGAGCCTTAGCAGGAATAACCCATTTGCCACTCTTCTTACCTTCAGTAGAAGGACTAGATTGCCTACAAACAAAGGCAGGCTTAGCAGGGTAGCTTCTCTGAAATGTAGAGACAAGAGAAACAAATACAAGTTCAAACTGCTGTAAGGCCTTACCATTATCCTGAAGGGACTTAAACAAACCAGCAGCACATTTCTCAAACAAAAGCAAAGCTTAGAAACCAGAGGAGCATCTATCAACTTGGCCTTAATATCATCAGGTACAGGTTGAAGCCTAAGACGAGAATACCTCCTCATCACTGAACCAAAAACAGCAGCCCTACAAGAGGCATCTGCTGCATCATAATTGCATTTAATAGAATGACAAATGACTTGAGAGGAAGTCCCTAGCAAGGAAAAAACAAAAAATTTACCCTCAGAGTCTAGAAAATCAGAAATAAGTTGACAGGCCTGAGAAAGAAGAGCCAACTCATACCTAGACATATGGGTCTGATAATTAATAGCCCTAAAAGCTAGGTTAGCAGAAGTGTAAACCTTCTCCCCAGCCTTTCCATAGCTCTGCTGTCCTTGTCAAAAGGCAATAACTTGGGTGAAGGGCACAATTGAGACAGACTTTCAGAGGCTACAGAGATAACAGAGGAGTCAGCAGCAGGACATTTATATAACAAAGAACAATCCTCAGGCACCCTATAGAACCTGTCAGGTTTCTTGGGAACAGGGGGCAGAGAATCAAGTGCATGAGAGGCACTGGTAAAAGCATTTGGCAAACAGGAAGAATAGCTGCAAGCTTAGGCGATTGCAACTGCAGCAACTCATAGTACCCGTTATGGATATCAGACACCTGAGCACAATCCCACTTAAAAAATCATTGTTTTATTGAGTGTGTCCCAAAGGAAATTCCATCAAAAGGAACATCAGGACTAATATATTCCTCCTCTTCTGACCCATATTCCAAAGGAGTAGAAATTTGAGTAGAATAAGTCAGGGATTCATCATCAGAATCTGACTCATCCTCAGAAGAATCCTGTTCTCTTGGCCTTTTAAGGGGAGTAGAGGGCCAAGAAGAAGCAGGAGCCAAAACCACTTGAGGAGGCTTTAAGGACATTAAAGCAGTAAATAACCCCTGGGTAAAGACCTGCCAGTCACTTTGTGGATCCCTAGGAGCAGAAGAAACATATTTTAAGTCTTTGTTTCTTTTTTAAGGGAACGTTCCCTCCAAAAAACTGAGAAGGCTCAGACCCAGGTTGACAGTCAAGAACCATAGTAGGAACTTCTTCCCCAACTAAAAATGGAGGAACTCTCTGGTTCCCTTGGAAAATATCAACCATGGTTCCCCCTCAATGTCCATGATGTACACCTGCAAAGCCTCTTAGGACATGCTGCCAGCCAGAACCTCACCAGCCTCCAACACGGTTGTGGTAGAGAAATCCATCACAGCCAGGTGAATCTCTGGGTTTGTAATGACCTTGGGAGAAACACCTGGCAGAGGTTGGACAGAGGAAGATTCTGGTCATACATTTTTCACCTTCTTCTTCCCTAACTGCTGACCCTCAGGGTGGAATATTCCTTCCACTGTATCTTTAGCGAAAAGTTTAAGATGCTGGTTCTCAAGACAGAAGGAAAAGGAAGAAAGTCTACTGTCAAGGGTTTTCTGGATTAACGCCTGACAAATTGAACAAAACATATGGCCATGATAAGCTCCTAGACAAAAAGACACTTATCATGATGGTCTTTATGGGGAACCTGTCTCCCACACTGACATTTACCATTCCTGGATAAGATTAACTCCAAGGAGCACAAAATAAGACAAGAAAAAACAAAAATCACAATAGAAAGTTTATCTACAACTGCAAAGAAGTCAGCAAACAGATGTAGATAGTCATTAAAGAACCAAAATGCTTTAACTGGCAGAAAACAGACACAGGTAAACATATCAACAGTGAAAAGATATGTTTGGACTTGCGACAAAGAAGTTCTGACTACGATAGGCCTGAACATCACTTTTATGCCCTAAGCTACACAAGGAGTGTGTGGGTGATGTTTGGTGTACCTTTAAAGCAACAGGAGTCTTTGTTAGACAGACATTGGGCTTCCACAGCAGGGAATCCCATATGTTAAGAATCCTGCAGCAGTGAATATAAGGACATCAGCTGTTCTGATGATAAGCGTCCAGGCTGTTCTTCAAAATATCTAAACTAGCATAGTGTTTTCATGCATCAGCTGCTCTATCAAAGAAGCAGTTAGTACAATTCCTATTGAATCTTTTGCTTAGGTTGTCTAATGATCATAATAACTTAAATTTTCACATCCATGGATGCCCTTGATCTATTTCCACTGTACTCTTTACAGTTTACTCATGCTTGTTTTTTTATAAGGTTTACATACTGTAATTCCATGCTCAAGTTTGAGTCTAATATAACTAACAAACAATGATGTTTTAATTTCTGATTTCCTTTTTATACAACATATAGTTCTATAAATATTGTTAAACAATTGGTTGATAAGATTACAAAAACTCAAAGCTGGATATACCCATATACCCAGGTCGTTAAATAAATCTACAGTTCTAATCGCTGTGTGTGCTGTATTAAATATTTACCATTCAATTTATGTCTGCCAAATCTTATATGCTTAGTTTTTGATGGATTTATCAGCATATTATTCTCCTCTGCCCGAATGGTATATTTAGTGAAGTTCTTTTGCAGACATGCCCTATCTGTAACACATGTAATCAGTTTATCCATTTCAAGTCATTTGCATACAAACTGCAAAACACGTCAGGTGAAAAAGATAGCACTGAAAGATACAAACTAAATAAGTATAGGCCAAGTACAGAGCCCTGTGGGACACCTTGACTGTAACCAAGAATTTCATCTGTCCAATTGCTGTATGATACTTGCCATGTCCTATTTGTGAGCCATGCAGCTATCCATCTTATCAAGAGTATATCAGTACCAAGTTGTACTAATTTATTGATCAGTGTTTATGCATGACCCTATGAAATGCTGAAGTTAAATCTGTATTACAACACAAATTTTCATGCATCTATATCATAACATCAACTGCTTAGGTTGTCCAGTACAAAATCATTGACACCTAAGCGTCGAAAGCTAAAAACAGTGAACGACCAAATCATTGAATTCTTTCCTAGGGAAAGAATTCACTTGCCTGTCCACAAACAAAATAAACAAACACACCCAAACATAGTGGGGGACTTCACAACAAGTGAAGTCTTTCCCTAGGAAAGAATTCAATGATGTGGCTGTTTGCTATTTTAAGCATTCAATGCTTAGGTGTCTATGAATACTTATTCGACAACCTAAACTCTCGACAAATCAATAGGGAACCATTTTCATTCACAGCTGTTATTGTGTTGCTATATAACATCATTTTGCAGGTGGTAATAAATCTACTTTCAACATGTGTATGATGATATATGGTTTCCGGTCCCATCCTTTCCAGTTCTGACAATAACGTAGCCAATATGAAACTGTTTATAGTGGTTTGTTTGTTCTGAGCACTTTTTCCAGGCAATCTTGGTTTGGAAGGGGCCTACCTGCACTTTTGTGACAGAATCGTGTTGACTGGGACCTGATTAGTAAAGGGAGGCCGGTTTAGAGCTTGGAATAAGCATCCTCACTGGTCCTTTTGAATTTTGTTAGAGTTTTTTTTTTTTTTTTTTCAAATTTTAGCTTCTGGTCTTTAGGCCAGCATCTGAGCAGGTTTCTGTTTGTTTGTACTTAGCTGAACTGAGATGGGCTACCAGCAACAACTCCGAGCTGAAATACCAGATGACTAGAGGCTTCTGAGCTTCCAAAAAATCATAAGCTGCCTGTTTTTTTTTTTTTTTTTTGCTTATTTATATTATTTTCTGCCCTTTTTATTGTCTGCTGCCTACTTTTATACTGTATTTACTGTGTACTAAACTACACTGTTATACTGCAATTGCCTGCTACACTGTGCCTGTAAAATCAAATTTTATTGCTGTTTTCACTGTTTAGCAAGCTTTTTTGTTGTTTCTACTTTTTAAGTATTTACTGGCATTTTTTTCACTGTTTTAAAACTATCTGCTTTGCCTGCTTTGGTTTCCCACCAAGCAGTATTTAATTAACTGACCTGTTAACTGTTTAAACCATTTTTTAGAGCCTCCAGACTGATTTTCTGCCATTTTAAGCATTTTTTTCAGTGTTTCACGGTTATTTTTCTGCTGTGTTAAACATTCTCTGGTGTTTCCTGCTGAAACTAGGGTAGCTAGTAGCTGTAGCATAGTACAGATCCAGACTGCTGCTTCTGAAACTGTTTGTAGTGGTTTGTTTGTTCTGAGCACATTTTCCAGGCCATCTTAGATTGGAAAGGGGCCTATCTGCACTTTTGTGAGAAAATTCTGTTGATTGGGTGGCCACTCTAGGGCTTGGAATAAGCATCCCCATTGGTCCTTTTGAATTTTGTTATTTTTTTCAGGTTTTAGCTTTGTGTATTTATGCCCCACATCTGAGCAGGTTTCTGCTTGTTTACACGTCGAGCAGCAATGTGCACTGCCTCGCAATTGTACACCAAAGCTGGACAGTTAAATTCAACAAATATTCCCATAAAATCCAGGCAGAAATACCTATTTACAAAAATGTGGTGAAGAAACAAGGCAGAAGTATAAAATCACACTTCAGTTGGTAAGCGCTTTCACATCAGACAGGATATCTCATCAGACCATAAAACCTACAAACATCACTTCCTTTATATAGTCTTAACTTGGAATAATTATAAAATTGATATATCAATTAAATAAAGTTAAAACCTTGACAATAAATGCATCCATCTATAAATGCGTTAATAATGAATAATAAATACTAACACTTTCTTGAAAAATTAATTTTAAAGGTTGAGCTTTTAAATAAGGTTTAATAGAAGCTCTATCATTCAGCCCAGGTGGGCGATCAGAAGATAGCTCTATTATCCATCTTAACTTTCATTGTTCTGTGAAATTCTTAATATCACCTAACCTTGGACCTAGATCAATACACTCAATCACTCTAAAACTAAATACGTGGATTTCATCACACTTTATTATGTCTAGCTAAAGTGCTTCTTTCTATATCTTTATTCTTTACTGCTAGCAGGTGTTCCCTAATTCATTCTCTTAAAGACCTATTTGTCATTCCTACATAGAATGAATTGCAGGCATTACATACTGCCAGGTAAATCAAATCTCTAGTAATACAACCAGCTATAGCTTTAAATACATACTTCTTGAGGGTTATAGGGTGAGTAAATGTATTCTCTGCAGCTAATACTCTACATGCGCTATAATTTCTACATGGTATTAAAGTTCCATTCAACACTCTAGCTTCTTGTTTCTTATTATTCTTATAACATAGTAACCTTTATAGGTTCTTTTAAGTACCCTTTTCAATCATAGCCTAACCATGGGCTTTGTTCCAGCAGAACAGAAAACATCTACAGTTATTCCCCTCCACAAAGGTGGCCTAGCAACAGACCCAGGGAATTACAGACCCATAAGCCTGACCAGCTTCATCTGTAAGGCCATGGAACATACTATTATGGATCTCATAAATAAGACATAGGTGACCTCCAAACCCTGGATCCTCCTACCCAATTTGGTTTCATGAAGGGCAGATCATGCCTGTTAAATCTGATGGATTTCTTTGAAAGTGTGACCAGGGCCATTGATGAGGGCAAATATATGCACACAGCATACCACAACTTGGCAAAGGCTTTTGACAGAATCCCACATTCAGCCATTACCAATAAACTTAACAAACTGAATTTAAACCCCCTCATTGTAAGATGGGCTGCCTACTAACTCACAAACCAAACACACACTATCAAAGTGGGTGACTTCACATCAGCCAGCAGACCTGTTACCAGTGGGGTGCCACTGGGGTCAGTACTGGGCCCCCTACTCTTTGGTATATACTTCTCAGAAGTTCAGGTCAAAACTAAAGGATTGTGGCTGATCAAGTTTGCAGATGACTGGAAACTATGTGTAATAAATGAATCCCCAAATGATGTCAGTATACTCCAGGAGGGGTTCACACAGACCAGCAACTGGTATATTAATCACGGTCTCAAACCAAATACAAAGAAATGCATCATCATTCCATTTGGCGCACGCAATGTCCCTTTGCACTATCAAAAAAAAAAAAACAACAATACCTTAAGTACTCATGAAGTGGTAAGGGACCTGTGATCACATGTTGACCATGACTTTAACTTTGACCACACACATGTCTACCATTGCAAGAAAAGCTTACCACACAGCTCACTTGATTAGTAAAGGCATTGCCTTGAGAGCAAAAGAAGTTATAACCCCCCATACTAGGCAAGTATCCAGCCCATAATTGAGTATAACGTCCCATTTGGTATGTACTGTACTAAGCACCTGCAGCAATTAGAGAGACCTCAGAGGTTTCTAACAAAGAAGATCAAGGGCCTCCAGCATGTGCCTTAAATGGACCGACTAAAGTCCTTGTCACTATACTCCATATTGCATTGACTTCTTAGGGGAGACTTATGCCTGGTCTACAGAGCAGCCCAAGACCCAAACCTAATGAATTTACTGTATATCCATAAATCAAATGATTCTAGGGCTTCCCATTCCAGGGACATAAATATGGCCTGTAACTTAAACAGGAAATGCTGTAGGGACAAATTCTCCCAGCAACTGCCACGTCTTTTGAACAGGCTACCAATTCATGTGAAACACAGCACCTCTATGGCACTATTCATGAGGAACCTGGATGAGTGAATGGGGCTTTGGCATAAGAGAAACACTGCCAGCCCAGCTATCTTGAATTTTGTAAATAATTCTATGTCATTTGTGAATACTGATATGAGTTATACAGACCTGTATGTTATGTGCTGTGCTAAAATGTAACCACAGCATGCCCTGCTGGCTTAGAATAGAAATGTATATAAACTATTGTAATTGTGGAACTGTATATGTTTTAACAGTAAACACTGAGACATAAAAGGTTAACTTGCAAAACCTCAAAGAATATAAGTTGAAATTAAATTGTTTTACGGTTGTGCTATAAAAGTTATCTCTCAGTTTCAGTATAGCAGATGCAATGTCTAGAGCTAGACATTTTTTGTATTGACTTGGAAGAGAAGTCATTACTAGGTTTGAGATGCAAAAGTGTTTTATTGTTTTATGACTTTCAGGATCTGCAAACATCTGAAAGATATGTATTTTTCACAGAGAGATGCTAAAAATGCTTGTACTTTCTGACAATGGGGGTACTTGTGAACTAAAGTTAGGTGACAAAAAGTGATGTTATCCAAGCTAACCCAGCAGTAATATTTGATATTAGTTTAAGAACTCTCTCAGAGAGAGACAGTGCATTTTGTATTTTGTCTTACACCTAGCAAAAGTATCCACTCATCAGCACATCTGCACTTGCCTTGCTGTAAGTAAGTTTTTAGAGCATAGTAACTATTTTAGATATCATAAGTAATATAGTAATGATTAGTTTAGATGTTATCTGTATTTATTTGAGACTGCCCTGCAATGTTATTTTAAATATTTCCTGTGATTTTGAACTTGGAAGTCACTGTGAATATATATTTAGTATTGTCTTGTTCTTTTATTATTTATTATTAAATATATTTAAAACCTATCTTTGTGGCTGATATTTAAGCTTGTTGCATACTTGCATATCTATTTAGTGACACTGTATAGGCCACTCCTAAATAGCCTTGCTGTTGGTCAGACTACCATTTGGATTAATAGTAACATTACACAATAGGATTGGACACCCTTTGCTTAGGGCCTTAAAAGTAGCTGATAAGAGTGGTTGGTTGCAGTGGAAACTACTGTATAGTCTGGGCAGAAGGGGGCATAGCTAGTAAACCTGCGCCAGCCTTTCCCAGGAGTGTGTGTGTGTTTATATATATGTCAAACCTGAAAAATTGTGTGTGTGTGTGTGTGTGTGTGTGTGTGTGTGTGTGTGTGTGTGTGTGTGTGTATGTGTGTGTGTCAGCTACTTGGGCAGGGACACAAAGTACTGGTTGGATGGAGATGGTGCTGGAGGTTTTGGCTTGGCCACTCAGCTGAGATCTCAACCCTAAAGCTGTGCCAGTGGGGAGTTTTATTGGGGATCTGGAGAAATAGGGATAAACCAGCTCCACACTGACTGTGGTTTCTGTGTGCTCTTAAGGGAAATTGTACTTTACTGTGTGTGTACTTGTCAACCTCTCAGTCTGTGCATCCCCCTCTTTTGCCAGTGGTGATGATTGAGGCTCCTTGTTTACTGGGCCAGTGCAGGGGTGTCATGGGGACACCATAAATTCTTACTAGGGATAGCACTCACAACCCTCCTGGACATGGGCAGTCATCACTAAATGCAATCCTGCGTATTGACTAGTAGTTCTACAGTATTGTATTGGGTTGAAATGGCTAAGCTTAAAATGACCTCTTGGTCAATAGCCTAGTAATCTGTTATGATCCTATGAATATTACATTCTCCATTATTTTTCCACAACATGAAAGTAGACTTAAGGGTCTATATGATTCTGGATTTACCCTACTCCCTTTTTGGATTAAAGACAGAATTAATAAGTGGATGCTCCTGTCTTGAGGGATCTCAACATATTTATATGACCTACTAAATAATAAATGTAATGGTACTGTAAGTTCTTGCTGAAGTGTTCTCAGGTCATTATTATTATAATTCTGTCTCCTCTTTGTGCTTTGTTTAAATACAACATGCATATTTTTTTCAATTTAATCTAATATGATTTCAATATCTGAGGTTAACTGGATGTCACTAGGGCAATTTATCATCCCCTTTATCGAGTCAAGCTATTTTGCATACAGTTTTGTAAATATATCTATAATCTGTTACATTTGAGAATACATTTTAGAGTCTACACAGCTTATCAATTTGTATGTCTTTATTCTTTCCACGTCTTATTTATCTATAAAATGGTTTCCTACTATGCTCAATATTTTTGTATAAATTTTACTAATTTTTTTTCTTGATCTCTTCTCACACTATACCTAATTTGTTTGTCTAGCTTGCTTATTTTAGTTTTTGAATTTGTAGTATGACCTCTTTTCCATTTCTTGTATTTTTTTCTCATACCTTAATCAACTTGTTCTTATGGAAATATATAGCCTCCTGGCATTGTGTGCCTACATCCTAATGTTAAACTTTTTTTTTTTAATTATTGCATTCAAACAGTTTTTCTTTCAAAACTTTCTACATTCCTTCTGCAGTTTTTCCACTGAACGTATCATTCCAATTAGTTTTACATAGTGATTGTTTTGCTTTCATATAATCTGTTATTAATCTTCTCTGCATTGGTTTAGATTTCAGTTTGGCAGAATTACCCAGTAACAAATTATCCCTTATAACCCCATAATCACTGCACATCAACAGTGGTAACACTTCACTTGAAGTAAAAGTAATTTCTTTAAGAACACAAGCAATGTGTAGTATGTTCCATTCCCTGGTAGTTTTTTTACAGTCTGAAGCAATTGTTTCTGAATATACATTGTTAATAATTTCTTACTAATGTTTTTGAATTTATATCATTCCAGAATGTTTCTGGTAAATTTAAGTCCCCAGCCATTACTATTATTAGTCCCTTCTGTGTTTCATGCAAGAAATATATGAATTCCTGTAGGTCATCAGCACTTGACATTGGTGGGCTATATACTCTAACAATTATAATATGTTCCAGGGTTGCCTTTATTGTCACAATTATATAATCTATAGTGATGGTGTTATCACTGAAAATGTAATAATCACATGTGTCATAACTATCTTTAATTCCTATAACACCTCCACCTGATTGTTTGTTAAAATGTCTGTTACAGTAAAAACATTTATACCCAGACAGAACTGGTTTCCAGTCATTATTTATTAACCATGTTTCACAAATGATAACAACATCAATCCTGGTGAACACAGCAAATTTTCCAATAAAAAAAAAATTATTATTAATGCTCCTAGCATTAACAGCCATCAGAGATGCATCAAATGTTGCTATCCATGTACTGTTAAATCATCAACCTGGCAAAAATACTGCCTTGTGTTTGTCAAATATTGCAAAATATCTGCTGCAAAAATTCTCCTCCCTGATCTTGACAAGTGCACGCCATCCTGTCTGACCACATATGTTCCCAAATTTAGGTTCAGATGCTATACACATTTCTACTTTTTTAAACAGGACATTTTTATTTTCATGTAGGTACTTATCCAGAAAAAACTTTTCATTCACAATAGCATGACTCTTCTATACATGATTTGTGAAAAGTATGGCCTAACACCTGAACAAGCTATGCTATCTAAGAGGGCTATAAGTTCCCTACTAACAGTCTGACAGTCCTTGTGGATGCAATCATTTGTACCAACATGAATGAAAACAATTTCATACTTCCATACATTAACGCATTCTAAGCCCTGCCTCACATCCTCTGTTTTTGCTCCTAGCAAGCATAACATTATTTATTTATTTATTATTTATTTTATTTTACATTTGTTAACCGGGCTAGTCTAGCTGGATACATATCCTTTTTCAGTAGAGGCCCGAGGAGAAAAGCTCCAACATAATGGTTAATACAAGTCAAAAATAGAAGTTAAAAAAAATACAAGTTAAAAAAAGAGGGTACATGTTACAAATACAAGAAGAGAGAAAATTTTCATAGATGTTAAATAAGACAGCAGAACAATCAGCAGGTTATACACAGCAGAGATTTCTTATATACTAATAGTATATTGACTAATACAAGAAATAAACACGTTTACAATTTGGTTGATAGATTTTAAACATCTACATAGGGAAACAAGGACTAAGGAGATATGGGATTAGAAGGATTTGAGATATGTATTTAGTCAGGTTCAAGACATGGGCATAGCCATTGTGTCTTGAGATATTCTTTCAGGTTGTTTTTGAACTGATTGTGTGAGGATGTAATTCTAAGGTAGTTTGGCAGGGAGTTCCACGGCTTGCCAATGGAGTTGGCAAAGAGGGCATTATTTAATGTTCATTATCCTCTCTGTAAAAGTAAGTATCATTTCCTCTAATAACTGATTCTCCAATTACAAGACTATCATTTCTAGCCAGATCTGAAGATTCTTCATCTTCCAATTCAGTAATACCTGCTTTATCTATTGTTACAAAAGAATGATCTTCATCACCTTTAGTCATATTAATCCCACTGTTTACATTGCTTATTACATTTGCAATCATACAATTCTCATCCAACTGGCTTTGTACCTGCACAGCTTGAGCCATGTTGTCAGCATGTCTTTCTCCCCTTTTTTATAGTAATGTTTTTCAATTTTTCCATGTTCATTTTTGATTTCTTCCCTTTCACCTGCCACTTGCCTCTTTTTTCTACCTTCTCTTTTGGAAAATTATGTATTTTTATGTACACTGAACCTGATAGAAAAATGATATCATTCTCTGTAATCTGTGTATTACATAACAAAGCAGTGTCCTTTCTAGTATGTCTTTCCTTTGCTTTACAGTACAGATATTTATCCGTTTATTTTTTGCTATTTGTTGTGAGCTTCCTCCTTTTTTTATTTCCTTCTGCATGCTCTGAATTCTCAAATTTGCTGAATACTTTTACCCAGAATTCCAAAGCTGCCAGTGGCATTATCTTGTTTCATAGGGTTGAGTGATCTTTAAAGACATGTTTCCTAAATGTGTTTTGTTTGCTCTTTGCCTAACATTATTTACCTCATTAGACCAGTCATTAATATATGTGACAACAGTCTAGATTTACTACTAATAATGGTAAGCAAATCAGATAAATCCACAAAAACGAATCGAAGGCAGGAACACCAGAAGTATTGCACAAATCCACAGTTTAATAACTCAAAAGTTGAGACAGAATATAATCCAAGCAACAAAATTAACGCTCTTAACAGGAAAATTGCGTTTTCGTCTTTCCTCACAATGACTTTGGTAAGCAAATCATCCAACTCTTGACATGAGAAGCACAGATCACCAGAGGTATCAGGTGTTACCTTTAAATATGCATAGCATTTATTACACTGTACAAAATATCTGTGTTAAATGCTGGTTTGCACTGGAACTGTACTGGTGCATTAATGGATAAAGATATGCAGTCACAAATGATCATGGAGAATGCAGGACACAGTATATTGGCCCTGAAAAAATATATATATAATTGTCCTCGTAGCTACTGTCAAAAGTCTTAACAAGCAGCTGACATTAATATGCTTCAAAGAAAAAATAAGTTAATCCTGGGAAAGCAGCATGGATCATTTTCTGTCCTTTTAAATGCTGTTATGCTATTTTTACAAGCACTGTCAGAGTGCTAGTAGACAACTGAAACAAATTTTACCCAAGCTGACCTGAAACATTCTTACCCTACATATTATGATTAAGGTTATCAAAAATGCTCCTCACAGACAGACTCAGATAGCGCTCTGCTCATCACTGAAGATATAGATAGACATATATATATATATATATATATATATATATATATATATATATATATATATAAAATATAGATACAGACTTATAGGGTCTATATCAGATCATCGAAATAACGTTGAACTGCAAAATCTGACCCCTAACAATATCGAAACCTCAAAACAGTGAATTTTTTCCCCAGGGAAAAAATTTGCTGTTCCGAGAAAAACACACACACACCACAAGCACACTAAAAAGCAGCAATCCACACTCATACATTTAAAAGTTACATCTAACCCTACGCTACACTGCACATACACTACTATCTATCCACTTAACCTTAACCCAGACCCTAACCCTAAGGTCGGTCACTATCGCACACTCAC
>NC_056726.1:692121304-692123804 GCF_019279795.1 Protopterus annectens | reverse complement strand
ACTCTAGTCATAGGTGACTCTATAGTCAGGCACACTGATGTTCCACTCACCAGCCTAAACAAGGAGAAATTTACTGTCAGCTCCCTGTCGGGTGCCAAGATCCGCCACATAATGCATGCACTAAGGTCACTCCACAGCAAGTACAAATATGACTGTCATTGTCCATGTTGGTGTGAATGACCTGAGACGTACCTCCCTGGACTACATGAAGAGAGACATGGAGGAGCTTTCTGATCTTGTAGCCCAGGCAGGTATGACCCTAGCCCTGAGTAGCATCCTGCCATCACCCAGAATAATACCACAGTACAAGGACAAAATGATTGACTTCAACAATTGGCTAAGCTCTGGTATCATTCTAAAGGGATCCAGTATCTGTCTACCTGGGATGAAATGATCGACAGACCACGATGCTTTGCCAGGGATGGCCTGCACCTGTCGCCCTTGGGATTCCAGATACTGGCTAAGGCTCTTGCCACCCTATAGTGCATATCTTAGGCAAGTTTCAAATGACAAATTCACCACTGTAACAGGTACAAGCAAGCAAAACCTGAGGGTAATGCTACTCAGTGCTAGAAGTCTAAACCTCAAAATGCACTCACTCGAGGCACTCCTTAAAATGGAGAACATCAGCATCTGTGTAGTGACAGAGACCTGGTTCAAGGCTCCAGAGAGCACCCCTGCATTACCAGGCTATAATTCATACTACACCTTTCGGCCACCTAACCTGGACCGAAACACTAAAAGTGGAGGCATGTCCATATTCATTAAGGATATCCACAACTCCAGGCTAGTTGCTCAGCATAATGCATCTGAGATTATGCAAGTGCAACTAACTCTGGGTAAGACCGCAATCCAAATTGTAGCTTGCTACAGATCTCCCACCATGCCCCAGCATTGCCACTTCTCATTTCTTGATACACTGGAAAATATTAGGGTACTGTCTATCACCCTAATAATGGGTGATTTCAACTACCCCACCATTAACTGGGAAAACTGCTCATGTACCAACTCTTTTGCTCAATGTTTTCTGGAATTCATAAAGTTCAAAACCTTGGATCAACTTATTCACATCCCTACCAGGGGCAGCAATATCCTAGACCTGATCATTACCAACATGGGCAACTGGTGTTGCACACCAGAGGTCAGTTCCTCGTTGGTCAGATCCGACCACAAGCTAATCACCCTAGACATCCATATCCTGCCCCCACCCCCCATTAGGGAAACCACTGTAAAAAATTCTCCAAAGCCAACTTCACACTTCTTAAGACAGAAGTGGCAAACGCCGCGACACCCATGCAGATGGACAATAGAGGTATGACTGCTGAATTCTACACAAATGCACTTTATAAGCACTTACACGAGTGCACGGATCATGCAATCCCTAACAGAACCAGGATGCTATTCTCCAAAAAAAGGAAGCCAATCTGGTGGTCCCCTGCAATAAACAAACTCTATAACAGAAGAAAGAAACTGTTGCAAAAAAGAGTAAAATCCCATGATTGGAGGAACTCCTTGGTCAGCCTCAGTAAGAAGTTGAGATCCCTCATAAAATCCTCCAAAGCTAGTTACAGAAACACAATTGTCACTGATTCTAAAGATAACCACAAAACATTCTATAGCTATGTCAAGAATCTGAATGGCAACACTCAGATCTGCTCTGAGTTACAGCACAATGGCACTAAATATACAGAACTAACTGATATTGCCAACATCCTGGCAGAGAGGTTCAGTGCTAACTTTACCCCCCTTCACCCCTTAAAGGGCCCATCTCTATACTGAAAAAATGCAAAGTTCCTGTAATCATGGCTGCACAGATAAAAAACACACTCTCTTAAGCCAAGAACACAGCATCCATGGGACCTGACAACATCCCAGGCTGCAAGCTACATGAATTACAGAACGAACTGGGACCCCACCTAAGTACCATGTTCAATCATAGCCTTACCTTAGGCTTTGTGCCCACTGAATGGGGCACAGCGACGGCCATCCCACTCCACAAAGGGGGAGCCACCACTGACCCCAGGAACTACCGCCCCATTAGCCTGACGAGCCTGGTCTGCAAGGCTATGTAACATATTGTCATGGAAGTTATAAGCAATGACATTGGTAATCTCCAAACTCTGGTCACCCCCCCCCCCAGTTCGGGTTTGTAAAAGGCAGAGCATGTCTCCTAATCCTGACAGACTTCTTTGAAGTGGTCACCAAAGCCGTAGATGAGGGTAAGATGGTTCACACAGCCTATCTAGATCTCGCCAAGGCTTTCGACACCATCCCCCACTCTGGAATTATAGATAAACTCACTAAACTAGGTATAAAACCCTATGTCACAAGATGGGTAGCCAACTGGCTCACTGACAGAACCCACACTATGAAAGTAGCAGACTCTAAATCCGACTTCAGACCAGTGTCAAGTGGAGTACCACAGGTTTCAGTCCTGGGTTCTCTCCTGTTTGGTATCTACTTCTCTGAAGTACAGGCTAACACAGAAGGTCTTTGGATA
>NC_056726.1:692113804-692118804 GCF_019279795.1 Protopterus annectens | reverse complement strand
GTCCTATATCTGATCATAACTCAATTGTTTTTGAATTCATGATAAAAAATACTCATAATGTTCAGATCAAAAGGATACCAGCATACTTAACTCAGCTAAAAGACTATAAAGAATATATACTTTCAGAAGTACAACATTTTCTAGACATAAATAATACTCCTGAAGTCTCCATTGTCTATGTTTGGGATGCCTTAAAATCATATCTATATGGACAAAGTATCAGATGGTATAATAACAAAAGGAAATCTTGGGATAAGGAATTGTTAGATATTCAAAGTAAACTAGACTCTTATAAACATAATAATAAAGAAAATATTATGGACAAGAAAGTTATTGAAGAAATAAACAAACTAAATGAGAAATACAAATAAATTTTAACTCATAAAGTTAAAATAACTTTAGAGAAATACAAGTTTTTGTCTTATTCAATAAGCCCCAAATACTTACATAGACCTAAAAATAAAACAAACAGATTGACTAAACAAAACCATATCAAAGAAATCTTTTCTCTAAGGAAAAGAAGAATGTTTCTAGTATACCAGAAATACTGGATGAATTTAGAAATCACTTTCACAAGATTAACCATAACAACATTAACATGGAACCTAAAGATAAAATAAAGGAGTTTATAACCACAAACATGAATAAAAGCTTAATAAACAACAGATTAAACTATTGGACAAGAGTATTTCATATACAGAAGTTATTACACAAATAAATAAGCTTAAATCAAACAAAGCACCGGGTAATGATGGTATTATACCAGAGATATATAAAATCCTTTCTAAAACTACATATTCATTAATACATAAGGTTTTTATTCTGGCCCAAACTGAGTTAATAACCCCCATCTTGGCAATATACATTTATTTCACCAATTTTAAAACCTAATAAAGATCCAACTAGATGTTCTTCATATTGACCCATCTCATTACTTAATGTTGATTATAAAATGTTTATGAGTATTTTTGCTGATAGATTGAAGACAATTATCCCCGGCATTATAGACATAGATCAGACGGGCTTCATTGTAAATAGAAATACTTTTGATAATATAAGAAGAACTTTAACATTAATTGATTTTGCAAATAGGAAAAGAAAGATTTAACACTTATTAGTCTTGATATAGGTTCAGCATTTGATTCAGTAAGTTGGGACTATCTGTTTACCTTACTGAAGTGCACAATTTCTCTGATGCATTTGTAAATTTAATTGAGCATTTATACAAAGGAACGCTGGCTTATATTAAGGTAGGAACATATGTTTCACAAAAATACCCATTCTTAAAGGTACAAAGCAAGGATGTCCACTTTCTCCACTATTATTCACTTTAGTAATGGAGCCTTGGGCTAATTTGATTAGAAACAGTACTGACATAGAGGGTTTTGAAATAGAAGAAAATACAACATCAAAAATTCAACTTTTGCAGATGATGTTCTAATTACATCAGCAGGATCTAATTCTTCTATGCAGTCTTTATTTGATAAAATGATGAATTTTAAAAGTATTTCTGGTTTAATATTCAATGAAGAAAAAACTAAAATACTACCTATATATACACGAAAAAATACTCTCATTAGTGATTTTACTAAATATGTACCCAACTCAGGTCAGATAACTTATTTAGGTATAATACTATCTAAAGATATTAAATCTATTATATATAATAACTATAATACCTGTTTTCTTAATATACAAAATCTTTTTAATACCTGGAATAATATGTTTTTTACTATGGAGGAGAGACTTACAATTATTAAAATGATAATATTCCCCAAGATTTTATACTTAATACAATCAATAATACTTTCACCTACAAAAATAACTATCAAGAAACTGAATACACTAATGTTAAATTTCTTATGGGCACCTAATAGACCTAGGATTGCATTAAAGAAACATACTAATAGCTGGTCTCAAGGGGTATTTCTTTTCCAGACTTTAATTTATATATTATCTCTTCTATTATAAAAGTTATTACTTTATTAATAGATCGGTCATATGTCGCAAAATGGAAAGATTATTGGGAGCTAATTAGTATGCACTTCATGAAAATCTCCTTAACACATAAAAATATGATTATAAATAACTCCATGTTGTGGTTGCTAAAGGAATTTTGTACTTCACCTATTACACCTAAACATATGGTCTGTTACCCATTAAATATTATTATTAGTTATCGTAACTTTATATTCATGCACCCTAAGTATAGGGAATGGAATTTTATTGTATTCCTATAATTTATACTCAGGGTATGCTTATGTCATCTACTTCTGAAGGAGCTCATTTAGCTATAGATAATAATCTAAAGTACTGGTATCAGCTGATATCTGATAATAAAGTTAAAAATCTAGATTTCTTAAAACAAGAATTTGATCTAAGAGAAACTTGCTGGTTAGAGGTTCAGATCTTTAGACAACATCTCATTGATAGAATAGATCTAATGTCTATAACAGTTAAAGAATCTATTCCAAAACTGATTGATTACTTGATAATAAATTTACAGCATAAAGTTTCTGATAAAGGTAAACTTTCATATATACATAAAATTATCAGACAAGAAACTTTTTACAATGTAGATTCATACTGGAATTATTTCACCTCTATTAATGGGGACCCACCAACTCAACAAGATAAACAATATATATTGGAATCTGCTTATAGAACTACATCTTCCATTGTCTGGAGACTTTATACATGGAAATTTTTACATAGATCTTTGTATACACCTTTGATGATGAATAAAATTAATAATAAAGATAATCTATGTAAGAGATGTAACTTAGAAATTAATGCTGACTGGGCTCATATGTTTTATGACTGTATGAAGTTGAAAGAATACTGGAAGTCAATTAATGAATTTTTGCAGGCTCTTTTTACAGATAATTTCATTATTTCTAAGTCTCTTATATTATTCAACACACCTGTACCTCAATGTGTTAAAAAGATTAAGCTTCCCTTGTTATGGTCTATCCTAGCAGTGGCTAGGAAAATAATAACTAGAAATTGGATTTCAGATACACCTCCTTCGTTCAATGAATTAAAAATGTTATGAATATAATGTGTCATATGGAAATAAGCACAATTAGAATGAGAACAACTAGAAAAACATCACATTTTATTGTATGGGATAATTTACAAAATTTGTTAAAAAAATTCTAATTTCAATAGCACAGTATTTTAGTTTAATTAATTGATCTGATTGTAGTGGATGTCTTTGTAAATACTTTAGTTGTTTTGTTGAATATTATAATAATACCTATTTTTAATTATTTGTATAAAATTGTTATGATATTTCTCTTATATGTTAAAACAATAAACTTGTTTTAAAAAAAAAAAAAAAAACTCCAGCTTTACTCTGTCACATATCGCCTACTCAGAGGCGATTTCTGCCTAGCATACAAAGCTATGTCAAACCCAGAGCTGATGGACATGCTCCACTTAAAGAAAACCAAATCTCTTTGAGCTACACACTCTTAGGGACCTAAATCTTGTCACTACAATAAACAGAACATGCTGGAGGGATAGATTCCTGTCCCAGAGACTTCCCATACTCTTGAACAAACTACCTATCTATATCAAACAAAGCTCCTCATTAGCACTCTTCAAGAAAAAGCTTGATGTTTGAATGGGAGACAGGAAATTCACCTCGGGATCACCTCTTTGGCTCTGCTCAACAGGGTCACAGGAAAATAATTTTCTTGGGTGGCGAACGTCAGGGTACCTTTTTGGCTAGGCTTATATAGGTCCTAGGGCCAATAGCCTAGTACCTACCTATGAACCTATATATATATAAAATGCAGACACACCCTTACACACACATATGTTTATTTATACAGTATATGAGTGTATATGTATATATGATGTATGCATATGATTTTATTATATAGAGTTATTTGACTAGGTCATGATGATGATAACCTGCTTATTATGTGTTCGAGAAATGGATGCGAAGAAATTCATCTTGACTGTGAAGCTGAAGAGGAGCATCTTGGCATCCATGTCAAGAACGCATAATTCAATGTTTTGATCAGTGATCTGATCATAATTCTTTGTAGTGCATGGAGCTTTATTTGCTGCATATACTACTAGTTAGTGTAACAAAAAAAAAAAAAACGCTAAGTGTTTTGCTGGCTTTCAAAGCCATAAAATACTTAGTGGATGTTGTCAGAAAGGTAATATAATGCAAACCATTACATTTATTTATTTATTTATTTATTTTTATTCTACATTTGTTGACCGGGATAGTCCGATTGGATGCATGTCCATTTTCAGTGGCGGCCCTGGGAGAAAAGCTTCAAGGGTAAGCAGATACAGCATTGCATAATACCAGCATTACATAATACAAACAGACTATTTACAGAGATTACATAAGTAAGCAAGTTAAACAAGTTCCACAGGTTAGAGTTAACCCTGAGTGTAAATCAGGATTAAATTAAATTACACAGTAAACTGGTTAACAGATTTTTACACATTCTAGAGAGAGTTAGCCAGACGTGATACAGTGACATAGCCAGTTAAGTGACAAATATTGTTTGAGTCTAGTTTTAAATTGACCTATGGTGGAAAGTAAGGTAATATCAGCTGGAAGAGAGTTCCAGGATCTACTTACAGAATTTGCAAAGAGAGAGAGTCACCGGCTGTGTTAATAATTTTGCTAGTCTGAATTAGTAGTTTGTTAGAGGATGAAAGCGTTCCAGGATTGTTATAGGGGGTGATAATATTTTTAAGTGCAGGAGTATTGTTCGGATTATAGAGGATTTTATAGGCCATAATCAGTTGGTTATACTGGATTAGGCTGGGTAGTTCAAGCCACCCAAGCTGATTTAGATTGATGCAATGGTTTGTCCTAAATAGCAGCCCAGTGGCAAACCTGGCAATGTGGTTGTAGCAAATTGAGAGTTTTGTTAAGGACAGTCTTGTTTAAATTCAAGAATAGAGGGGAGGCATACAGAAGGGTTGAAAGAAGGTGAGAGTGAGCTATGGCAATTTTAGCTGGA